>NW_019945331.1:24734-33347 GCF_002910315.2 Salvelinus sp. IW2-2015
CCAGATCAGAGTCAGTAGGTATGACCAGGGGTGTTCTCTTGATAAGTGTGTGAATTTGACCATTTTACTGTCCTGCTAAGCATTCAAAATGTAACGAGTACTTTTGGGTGTCAGTGAAAATGTAAGGAGTAAAAAGTGCATTATTTTCTTTAGGAATGTAGTGAAGTAAAAGTTGTCAACAATATAAATAAAGTAAAGTACAGATACAAAGAAAAAATACTACTAAACTAAGTACTATTAGTACTTTCAAGTATTTTTAAATAATTACTTTACACCACTGCGTAGTCCAAGGTCTGCATTCGTTTTTTAAATGTTGTGTATTAACGATTGAAAATGCAGTGCTTATATATATCAACTTTTTCTCTTTTCAGTGGAGCTGAAAACTATAAAGATTGATGAAGCTGGAGGTTCTACCCAACCTTCGAAGACGGAGTTGCTTCCCACTGAGTCTGATGCCATGGTTGTAAACGCTGTGTGTCCAGGTATCCTCACTTTAATACAATATATATTTTTCACTTGTAACGTCACTTTTATCCTTGTTAAGTTTAGACTTTCTTCTCAATATCCTATTTTCTTTATCTGTATATAGACAAGCTAGTGATTAGACACAAGGACCTTGGATGCTGCCCAATGTTTACGGGGATTTCAAAAGTGTTTGAGAACTGTGAGACTCCTCCCCTCCACATGTACGAGCTCTTCACCCAGGTCAGCAACATGTTCCTAATGTCATATTGACATTCAGCAAAGACTCCCTCAATGTTGAGCTTCTGTACTGTATTCTCTTCCTGTGTTTGTTTTTCAACAGATGAACAGAAGTCTGGACGAAAACATTCCAGATTTAGCTGAAAACAAAACTGATGAAAGTGAACAACTGGAACAGGGTAAAATAGGGAACTCTCTTTATATCGTGAGTTCTCTGACCAAAAAGTGGTACTTAAAATAAATGTGTTGTGTAATGGCCTCAGTTACATTATAGCTAAATATAAGACTTTAATGTGTATGTTATTTTCAATGTGTTGCCACATTTAATAATATAAATGCCAAGTAACAAACAGCATGCTTAGTAACCATGTCCCCAACTGCCCTCGTGTTCTAGTGCATACGTACAAGTAACAAACAGCATGCTTAGTAACCATNCATGCTTAGTAACCATGTCCCCAACTGCCCTCATGTTCTAGTGCATACGTACAAGTAACAATATGAATGAACTTATTCATCACAGGTTGTATTCATTCCTCTGATTCTGTTGCAAAACGTTTCTTAAACAGAAGTAAACGGAACGAAACAGGGAAGGTCCTACCTGAATTTGTCCACTAGATGAATGAACACTACCCAGGACTGTCCACTGTTAGTATCATCATAAAAGGCGTGCTCAGTGAAAATTACTTGGTCGTAATGTTTAAGGGGATTTTTCAAGGAATCAGGATCTTATGACAATGTCTTTCAAATTAATATTCTGTTTATAATATACTGTAGTTCTTAGATCAGGATACATTCATAATTCACATTTCTACTTATTTACTTAGATAAAACAAACAAAAAGGCTTTAATTTGTTCAGCCTTCGTTCACAATTTAATTTATTATTAATCTTGTGTATGTTACTTTTCACTTAATCAAGTAATCTACATTAATCTGATCTCACTACAGGATTTTAGTAGAGTGTACATTGATTCAATATATAATAGGGGTCATTTGACAGTGAATGATATTGTATGTATTCAACCAAAAATTGCAATAAATTGTTTAAATGCACTATTCTTTTTCTGTCCATTTCTTCACTCCATTTTGTAGCCTATTCTATATTCCCGAAGCTTCTTGCTTGCTGTGGACGGCGGTCCGACACCCTGGAGCTTTTTCTAAACACGAATACTCCTCGCATGCGATACCGTTTTGGAAACATATGGAATATAACTTTCATATCAGCGAGAAATAATTTTCAAATACTAAATATACGCTTACTGTAGGGCAGTTTGGCAAAGTTGCTTCCTGGTTGCACCCGGCTGTATTTTCAAGAACTCCGCCTAACATCGGTTCGTCCAGTGTTGTTAAATTCTACCGGGTGCAACCAGGAAGCAACTTTGCTAAACTGCCCTACAGTAAATGTATATTTAGTAATTGAAAGATTATTTCTCGCTGTTAAATTCGAAATGTTTTCAAAAACGTATCGCACGTGAAGATGATTAACGTTGATAAACGTTACAGCAGATCAGCGCTATTGTAGTTAATTGATCCACCTGTTAGATCCAGGGTCCGGCACAGTGATGCCGAAACGTTGGTAAATACCAATTAAATTGCTGGGAGTTTATACATGGAGTGTGCGACTTTCTTTATTTTGATAGTTTATAGTTTATTTTGCCGTTAGTCAGCACCTCCACACAAACTATTATTCTGGGTGTGCGCCAGCTCATGTTTTTTTATCTGATTTATAATCTCTGACTATTTGTTAGGCAACTTGTCTATAATTTGACACATGCAACTTGTCTTCTATCATTATATGTTGCCAAAGAAGGGTAAATAAATCCTTGTCATAAATCTAGTAAAGATTTCTGTCCTCTCTGCTTATATTGTAGAGCAAAGACGTTTAGGGACCAGGGAGAAAATGCAAAGACGTTTAGGGACCAGGGGCACGACATGACATGAAAACGACTGAACTATACAAGGTGAGCACACGCGAGAAATCGGTGACGCAAAGACGACAAAGCGACGGCAACCCTGGACGAAAAGATGGCACACTCTTAACGAACGCACGCCGTGACGCACGCCCTCAGACGACGCACCTGACGCAGCGCCCTCATGACGGCATACTTCTGACGAAACCCTAACCGACGCGACCTACACGACTCAGGAACGCATACATTGACGCGCACCCTAACCCCCGCACGCCACCCCCCCGAACTAACTAGGTGACACGGGCATCTTACTCGTGTACAGTGGATTCCAAATGAACATCAGTCAATCGAACCACCATTAGTACCGACAAAGAGTAGAAACGCCGCGCTCGATGACACGCTACTCACGTGTTTCTGCACTACAGATAGAACTTTCAAGCTGTCGTGACTTGGGGCGCCACAATTGTTACTGCTAGCGTTCTGAAAGATACTATTCACTTTTATGAACTGGACTACCTGAATACAGAACGCACCCCTCCTAGAAGAGAGACTCTCTTAATATGTCGGAAGCTCTGTCATTCTTCAGATGCTTGAATGATTGATTAATTAAATCCTATTTCTCCACTCCGTGAATCCCTAACTCTTTAAGATACGCTGCTATAGCACACTGTCAACCGTCTAGTTCATAAAATATACGACGGCGTAAATCCTGACTCAGTACCTCCACTATTATACCACCATCATACTATAAACCGACTAATTACACCTCCGCCACCATACTATAACTCCACGATCAAATTTACATACCACCATATCGAACCACTTGCACGAATAACGCCTACAGACTACACCGTCTACTAGATTCCCCACTATTACACACACACCAATCTAATATAGGTCCATCTACCTGCCTCTTCATACTTCCACACCGCACCTTCAAGACGGCACCCTGACATCTACCTATTAACTACACGCCCTACACTTAACAACGCACACTGTAACGACACTATAACGCACCCTGACGCAACCCTAACGCGCAACCTGACGCACCTTTGGAACTGCTATTGACACTCATACCCGCGCACCTAAAACGGCACTGCCACCTGACGACAACACTAGCGACGGCAACCTCTGAACCGAAACCCCTAAACGACTGCACCCTGACGAACTTCAACCGACGCACCGCCCCTGACGCACCCCTAACGAGTCGCCTCCCTGAGCTCAACCCTAAGACAAAACGCAACCTGACGAGCAACAGCACGCACCCCTGCGCACGCGCTTAACGTACGGCATCACTGACGCACCATAATTCGTACTGCACCTGACACAGGTAGTCCCTAACCCTATGACGCACCCTGACCAACCCTGAAACAACGCACAACCTGCTCTGCCACACACATTTCCCTTACGACACAGCAGGCACCTATACGTACGCCCATTAGTCCGAAATTGAATCCGACGTCCGCCTTACAACGCCAGCACCCTGACTGACAAATACAATCGCACAGCTTGACGAAGCCCTAACGACGCACCTCCCTTCAAGACGCACCTATCGCATCGGCCTTACCCTCTTCCAGCACGACGGACCGCACCTGATGACCCGCGAGCACCTAACGACGCCAACCCTATCCCGCACCCTAAGACGAACACCTAACGACGCACCGAAGCGCACCACCTGGAACAGGACCGCAAACCCTAACGAGCCACTTCCCTTGAAACTGCATTTCCCTAACGAGCGCACCTCACACCTGCACCTGACGACCGCCTACTCGGTGACTCCAGGTTTCCCTGACGAACCTTCACGTACCGACAGCATACCTCCTGACGCACCCTATACGGATTCGCATTACTGACTAACCTAACAACGCCGCACCCTGAAACGGACACCTCAACGCTCCACCTACCATATCGCGACCTCTAGACTAACGTGACGTGCACACCCTGACAACACCTGGATCGAGGGTAGGTGATCGCCTTAACCAACGCATCTGCCACCTGACGACAGTGATCCACGTCACTTAAACGCTACCCTGACGAAGCCCTAACAGGAACGCACTCTGACCGCACCTTATGTCTGAGACGTCATGTGTACCCGCCTGAACGCACGCGGCCCTAACGACGGATCCGACGACCCTTTAATAATATGCACGCACCACTGACGAACCCTTAACTGACGCACCCTGACCGCAGTTTCTCTTACCGACGCAAAATTCCTGACTCGCAAACTCATACACTCGCACACAAAGCACAGCTGTCCTGACGACACACCCAACGCATCGCTTTGCCTTGTGGGGCCTACCCCTGATCGTGCTCCGTTCAACTCGACGCAAGTCCCTGACGCACCCATAACGACTCGACGACTAGTTTCCTCTGTATGTATCCGCTGACACAACAATGACAATCCCTACCTAACCGGAGCATAACCGCCTCCTCACTGTGGACAAATCCTCTGAACTACTACTAACTCCTTCCGACTTGATCGGCATCCCCTGAGACAAATAGTATCGACACACGCTGACGTCAACTTAATCGTATATGCCCGTAGACTTTGAAACGCACCCTAAGGTCCTTAAAGACAGATGGCTTATAGGGTTATGAACCAGTCCCCTGACTCCGATTCATACCTGCATTGACGCCGCTACACCCATTCAAGTCTACGCACCGCACACCCGCACGTCATCACATTCACATAACTTGGGCTCGTCGTTCTCGAGTGCGAAACGTACGCGACCTTCGCAGTTGACTTCATTAGCCACATCGATCACAACTTAATTCCCCCTTGACTAATAGATTATATAATGTCACGCTCAGTAACTCTGTCTCACACCCACTCTCCCGCCATCCGCCCATTCTGAACTGCTAACCGCTCTACACCAGCGACGCACACCCTGTGGGCACCGCAACTACTCCTCACTGATGCACCTTGACTAAGTCTATCCACGACCTCTACACCCCTCCTTCTTTGTGTGTCGTTTGCCTCTGCAGAATCCGAATGTATTCCGTTTGCAGCGTCTGGCGCTGAGTTCGCGCCCGACCTCCCCTGTGGCACTGTTGTCTTTTTCCTCGCTTAGGAGGGCCTTTCCTCCATTAGTTGCGTTTCTTTCCGTCTGTGTCGTTTGTCTGGCTCTTTCGAATCTCGCGTCCCCATGTGCGTTATCCTCCTTCTTCCCCGTCAGTTTTTTTCCTAGATTCCCTACTCGCAACTTTATCACCTCCTTTCTCCTTGCAGACCGTTGCCTCGAGTCTTAACCCACCATTTTATCTATATACCACTATTACATACCACCATCTATATACCACCATCTATATACCACTATTACATACCACCATCTATATACCACCATCTATATACCACTATTACATACCACCATCTATATACCACTATTACATACCACCATCTATATACCACTATTACACACCACCATCTATATACCACTATTACTAACCACCAACTAACATCTATATACCATTATTACATACCACCATCTATATACCACTTGTACACACCACCAACTAACATCTATATACCACTTTTTTTTAATACCACCAATTAATCCACCACCTATATACCACTATTTCATATAAAATCATCACCCCATTCCATTACTTTCACCCTAACTGATCGGACACCAGCCCAACGGCCTGGGAGGACGGGACTCCGGTGCGTCAGGTTCTCCCGGTGAAAGTTGTTTACTTCTGTTTATCACAGAAGTTTACCTCTGAGTCTGGTTGATTCGATTCAGAATAATATCCTAACTTAACACACGTTGTAAGTATAGGCTTGAACATTGGGTGTACAAGGTTTTACCGTTAAAGGCCGTGCAGCTTTTACTTTGTACGATATGGCCTCTGCAGAAGTCAGGGCATTCATACGTACTGGGCTTCTCCGTGCCGCACAGAGCTGTTGTCAAGGAAGTTGTCAAGGAAGTGAGTTTGTGTTTATACAGGAGCTCCCGCCCTCACCTAATATCAACCAATCGTGTCAGTTGAGCAGAGCTGTTGTCAAGGAAGTGAGTTTGTGTTTATACAGGCCCTCCCACCCTCAACTACTGCCAATCAACTTTCTAGTGTTTTCCCTGTTAGTTAACACTATCAAGGCTTCCCTTTACTGTGGCAGTTGTCACTTTCAATGCAACATAGCGAGATTAAAAAAAACGAACTTCGCAAGAGATGTTGTTGTAGGCAGAACGCATCGGAGGAGGATTATATTGCGCATGTCTCAGGCCGTACCCTACACAGACCGGGGCGGCATAACCAATCAGAGCTGCAGTAAGCCTATATGCAAATAATCATTGCCATGTATAGATCTGTCTGTGCCATTTACGTAGATGGGCCGAGAGCTGCATGGAGGCAGAGAGCTGAATGGAACATTTGTTCATGTCCTTTGCTAGTTAATGAGTTATTATCCCAGTTATAGATCATTTGTAGTCAGCAATAGGGGAGTGATTACTTCCTACAAACCGTGTACATTTTTAGACTCTTTGAAAATCCAGTCCGGTAAAGAGCTTTTTTTTGTCTTAAAGGGGCAGTGTTGTATTTTGTGACAGGCTTGAATAAGCTAAGTAGCCAATAGGCAGGGAGTAGAATAATGTGTCTGATTCTGTGTAACATTGGTATGGGAATAATACTGAATTTTATTTTGTAAAGTGGTTTCTTGCATCAAACAACACAACATTTTCAGTCATCTCCATGTCTGAAGGACAAGTGAATGGACAGGTTCATGTAAATCCTTACATGTTTTTTTTCAAAGGTCTCATGAATGTAGGTCTACATTGAACACTGTTATAACTGTAACTTAAAGGGGGTACAGCCTCTGTGTTCACAGTAAACGCACCCTGGAAGTTGTACAGAATTTTCACAATGCTCAGGTGTACCCTCAGCAGATCTGAACTTTAATCAGTGCTGAACACATTTTAGGGAACATTGGCCATGGGTCACTATTAGATGTTCTAGAAATACAGGAAATTAGCTTTAGATGCCCCAAAAAAGGGGAGGACCTCCGGATCCCCCCCCCCCAAGTTATGTCCCACCCACTTCTAAAACCAAAGCTGCGCCCCTGGCTGTCGGTGTAACGAGAACCCTGAATTCTTACCTGACCTGGTGATGTCATATCAGTACGTCACATCAATATACAACCAGTGGTGGAAAAATTACCCAATTGTGATACTTGAGTAAAAGTAAAGATACCTTATTAATAGAAAATGACTCATGTAAAAGTCACACAGTAAAATACTACTTGAGTAAAAGTCTACAAGTATTTGGTTTTAAATACAATTAAATATCAAAAGTAAATGTAATTGCTAAAATTTACTTAAGTATCAAAAGTAAAAGTATAAATCATTTCAAATTCCTAATATTAAGCAAACCAGACGGCAGAATTGTATTTCTTAATGTAAGGATAGCCAGGGGCCCAACAGTCAGACATCATTTACACATTGAGCATGTGTATCTGGTGATTCCGCCAGATCAGAAGCAGTACGGATAACCAGGGATGTTGTCTTGATAAGTGTGTGAATTGACCCATTTTACTGTCCTACTAAGCATTCACAATGTGACGAGTACTTTTGGGTGTCAGGGGAAAAGTAAAAAGTACATTATTTTCTTTAGGAATGTAGTGAAGTAAAAGTAGTCAAAAATATGAATGGTAAAGTAAAGTACAGACACCCCAAAAAATGACTTAAGTAGTACTTTAAAGTATTTTTACCACTGTATACTGTATACAGGTTCTTCTCTGCAGCTGCTACCACAACATCTATTCTCTGGGATTGATGTTCCATTTCTGTTGTACAGTTGATAACCATGGCAATACATTCTTAGAAGCCAACCTGACTGAAACACAAATTCATATCACTCCYTATTGGCCTAGGTKMACTACTCACCCTTGACCCATCATCCTCTACTCTCTTCACTGCCTCAGCATATGACACCTTCTGGTTCTACTCTGACCTAGAGGTGCACGACTTCCTGGTTCTACTCTGACCTAGAGGTGCACGACTTCCTGGT
>NW_019945331.1:33543-35240 GCF_002910315.2 Salvelinus sp. IW2-2015
ATTTCCTGTTTCTACTCTGAGCTCAAGAGGTGCACGACTCATTCTCGACTAGACTTCCCTATCTGTACCTGACCTGGAGGATGCACGACTTCCTGTTCTACTCTGACCTAGAGGTGCCACGACTTCCTAGTTCTACTCTGGACGCTAGAGGTCCAACGACTGTTCCGTGGTTCTACTCGACCTAGAAGTTGAGGGCGACTTGCCTGGTTCTACCTGAACTAGCAGTGGCACGACTTCCTGCGTTCTACTACTGACCCTAGAAGGTGCACGCTCCTGTTCTATCTCTGACCTAGAGAGTTGCCACCCATCAGACTTCCTAGAGGTGCACGACTCTCCTGTTCTACTTCTGACCTAGAGGTGCACGACGACTTTATAGAATCACAATCCGCCCGGTGTTGTGAGTTGAAAGGAGTTGATTCTTGCTCGACTCCCTGTTGTTGGAGTTGAAAGGAGTCGACTCTTTGCTTCGACTCGGACTCCTGTGGTTGGAGTCTGAACAGGAGTCGACCTCTTGCTCTGATCCTAGGGTTGGAGTTGAAATGAGTCGACTTCCTGTGTTGAATTGAAAGGAGGTCGACTCTTGCTCGACTCCCAAAACAACAAACGTCCACACCTTACAGTCACACACACTATAATGTACACCACCTGGTTCTACTCTGACCTAGAGGTGCACGACTTCCTAGAGGTGCACGACTTCCTGGTTCTACTCTGACCTAGAGGTGCACGACGATTTATAGAATCAACTCCGACCCCTGTGGTTGGAGTTGAAAGGAGTTGATTCTTGCTCGACTCCTGTGGTTGGAGTTGAAAGGAGTCGACTCTTGCTCGACTCCGACTCCTGTGGTTGGAGTTGAAAGGAGTCGACTCTTGCTCGACTCCNAGAAGACTGAACATGATGCTTCCCATTTGCTTATGAAAGGCCTATTTTGTTTGAATATAGAAGGTGATGTGTAGGAACTATACTGAACAAAAATATACTCAATATGTTGGGRCCATGTTTCATGAGCTGAAATAAAAGATCCCAGATATTTTCCATACGCACAAAAAGCTGATTTCTCTCATATGTTAATGAGATAAGATAATCCATCCACCTGACAGGTGTGGCATATCAAGAAGCTGATTAAACAGCATGATCATTACACAGGTGCACCTTGTGCTGGCAACAATAAAAGGCCACTCTAAAATGTGCAGTTTGTCACAAGTTGGGTGGGCCTGGCTCCCAAGTGGGTGGGTCTATGCCCTCCCAGGTACACCCATGGCTGCGCCCCTGCCCAGTCATGTGAAATCCATACATTAGGGCCTAATGAATTTATTTAATTTCACCAATTTTCTTATAACTGTAAAATTGTTGCATTTATATTTTTGTTCAGTATGAGTATAACAGAGACAATAACTAGTCCCCTCTATGCTTTATATAGGAGTACAAAACAGAATAACTAGTCCCCTCAGTGCTTTATATTGGAGTAGAACTGAATAACAAGTCCTCTCTGTGCTTTATATAGGAGTAGAACAGACAGTAACTAGTCCCCTCTGTGCGTTATATAGGAGTAGAACAGACAGTACCTAGTCCTCTGTGCGTTATATAGGACTAGAACAGACAGTAACTAGTCCCCTCTGTGCTTAATATAGGAGTAGAACAGACAGTAACTAGTCCACTCTGTGCTTTATATAGGAGTAGAACAGACAGTAACTAGTCC
>NW_019945331.1:37454-85127 GCF_002910315.2 Salvelinus sp. IW2-2015
TTTCCTCCAGATGTCGCTGCATTCCAGGCCAAAGATTTGCAATCGTTGGTTCCCATCAGAGCAGAGAATGTTGCTTCTCAGGGGTCTGAGGGTCCTTTAGTTTGCCGTTTTGGCAAACTCAGGACCCGTGAGTTCATGTGCTTCTTAATCGAGGAGTGGCTTCCGTCTGGCCAACTACCATAAATGATTGGTGGAGGGCTGCAGAGATGGTTGTCCTTCTGGAAGGTTCTCCCATCTCCACAGAGGAACTCTGGAGCTCTCTGAGTGACCATCGGGTTCTTGGTCACCTCCCTGACCAAGGCCCTTCTCCCCCGATTGCTCATTTTGGCCGGGCGGCCAGCTCTAGTAAGAGTCTTGGTGGTTCAAAACTTTCTTCCATTTAAGAACGTTGGAGGCCACTTTGTTCTTGGGGACCTTCAATGCTGCAGACATTTTTTGGTACCCTTCCCCAGATCTGTGCCTCAACACAATCCTGTCTTGGAGCTCTACGAACAATTCCTTCGACCTCATGGCTTGGTTCTTTCTCTACATGCACTGTCAACTGTGGGACCTTATATACTGTAGACAGTTGTGTGCCTTTCCAAATCATGTCCAATCAATTGAATTTACCACAGGTGGATTCCAATCAAGTTGTAGAAACATCTCAAGGATGATCAATTGGAACAGGATGCACCTGAGCTCAATTTCAAGTCTCATAGCAAAGGGTCTGAATACTTATGTAAATAAGGTATTTCTGTTTTTTATGTTTTATAAATTTGCGAACCTGTTTTCGCTTTGTCATTTTGGGGTATTTAAATGTTTTTTTTTACCTTTATTTAACTAGGAAAGTCAGTTGAAAACAAATTCTTATTTACAATAACGGCCTACCGGAGAACAGTGGGTGAACTGCCTTGTTCAGTGGCAGAACGACAGATTTTTACCTTGTCAGCTTGGGGATTCAACTACCTCATCCCCATATTGTTATTTATTTTATAAAATGTTTTGCTTCTTTGCACCCCATTATCTCTACTTGCACATTCATCTTCTGCACATCTATCACTCCAGTGTTTAATTTCTAAATTGTAATTACTTCGCCACTACGGCCTATTTATTGCCTAATCTTACCTCATTTGCACACACTATACATAGATTTTTTCTAGTGTGTTACTGACTGTACGTTTGTTTATCCCATGTGTAACTCTGTGTTGTTTGTGTCGCACTGCTTTTCTTTATCTTGGCCAGGTCGCAGTTGTAAATGAGAACTTGTTCTCAACTGGCATACCTAGTTAAATAAAGGTGAAATATATATATTTTTTTGATATTTTTTTTTTTTTTGATCCAGCAACCTTTCGGTTATTGGCACAACGCTCTAACCACTAGGCTACCTGCATTTTAGAATAAGGCTGTAATGTAACATCAAGGGGTCAAGGGGTCTGAATACTTTCCGAATGCACTGTAAACAGAGTTTATACTGTATTTGGTATTACACTTACTGGAGTCTCTCACAGGCTTTGAAAAAGCACCTACGAATAAGCTACCAGTACGGAAAGTGCTGCTGGCTGCTGGTAAGCTTTCTTGACTCCGACATAAGTGTTTCCCAACACATGGCTAACCTTTGTTTAACCAGCTAAACAGCTGCTCTTATTGAAAATGTGTTTGGAGTTACCTTTGTAGCTAATAGGCTATGTTAGAGTTTACACTTCCTCTTCCAATTATGTGTGGAGGTCAAAATAAAGTGGGGTGAGGGTTGTCCAAGCAAGGAAAGACATTGGGGGATTAGATTGTTTTCTTTCAGTTGGGTTGTCAATTCCTCTGAATACTTTATATTTTCCGTATGCTCTCTCTCAACTCTCTCTCAACTATCTTAACACTGTTTAAAAGAGATCTGGAGTCGAGCCTCACATTGCAGCCTTTGTCGACGTCCATATCTGATTCCTGTCATGTTAAGCGCTCTGACAGAGTCTCTGTGTCTGAAGTGGCCCCGTCTCCCTTTGTCATTATATAGTAGAGACTGAGGGAGTGTTTGACCTGCTGTTTAAAATACAACTTCTCTCTTTCTTCCTCTCTTCTCCCCCTCTCTAACACCTCCTCCCACCCCAGGTTCCCTCTCTCTCCCTTCATCATGTCGTTTCTGTCCAGGGTGCGGTCCCCCAAGCTCACCTTCTTCCAGACGCTAGTGTRTCTGGTCCTGGGGGCCATGGCCCTCTTGTCGTCCTACTGGTGTGAGGGCYGTCAGAAGGTCCCCAAGCCCCTCTGRTCMGCCAARAAACTGACCAAATGCATACCTGTGCCCGGGGTCTCGCATAACTRCACCTCCATCCAGTTCTCCTGGGAGACGGGMGATGACCGCTTCGTCTTCCCTGCCTTCCATGCAGGCATGTGGATGAGCTGTGAGGAGAACATCTACACTGACGCCTGGGGTGAGACTTTGGGGGGTGAAAATMGATGGTTGGAACTTTAATACCTCTAGGATTGTTCACAAGAGTTGAATATAGTGGGTTCAAAGTGGGGGAGTTGCAGTCACACAGTAATGTAACAATGGGAAGCGAGGATCAAAATGAAAATCACTGGTGAGATTAAATGCAATGAGAGTCCAGGTACGGTGGAGTGTGTGTGTGTGTGTGTACATGCGTGTGTGTGTGTGTGTGTGAGCTCTTGCACTCTATAAAGAGGATTATTAACGGTGCTCTGTTCAGGGGGATTTAGATTCTAACAGCATGACTCAATTATGGATCATGACCAGGTAGAGAGAAAGGTTTATATTATTCAACCCCCCGCCTTGACTGGACTCAACACCCTAAAGCTGGGGCTGGAGAAGACTTGATAGAGCTAATTTGTCTCCAAATTAATCATTTATATGTTGGATTCAAGTCTCCATCTTAACCAAATATCTAAATGAAAGAATAGGACTAAATCTAATTCAATAAAACTTTAAATGCACTTATTTAGTCCTGTTCTTTAACTTAAAGTGTTGGTTTAGATGGAGACGTGAATCCAACATGTTAATGATTAACTTGGAAGATTACATTTCAAATCAACCAAAGCTTGAAACCCTAGGCCTCCACTGTATGTGTTGTCTATCTTTTGGTTGAATTGAAACAAAAGCTGTTGATGACTTTGCAGATGCTATACAGGCCTAAAAAGTATTAGTGATGATATATGACTTATAAAGTATGGTTACATTTCATTTTCTCTGTTAAACCTACCTTTTAATGTAATTTAACTGCAATCCAGGTCATTTGGTTCTGCTGTTAGATGAAACACAGTGATAACACAATCTGTAGTACAAATAAACCAAAAATCAGACATTTGGTTGTGCTTTTAGATGGTTGAAAGCACAGTGATAACACATTGGAAAAACATTTGGCTGTCTTTTTGAATCGGTGAATATAGGTTGTCTAAACCAAATATTACCCTTTTATCCAAGTTGAAAGGACGTGGRGTGCCCATTGGGTAGAAAGGTTTTCTCAAGGACCACTATTCCTGATACTATGTACYTAATCTGTCCCACACAGAAATGTACCTTGTCTGATGGAGGATCATGATTTTATTAATGAAATAGCTWTGTCTTTTCTTTTTTAGAGGAAAAGTGTCGCAGTTTTCTTTCTTTAACTCCAGGAGGTGAAAAAGGTAAATMATTCTGCAGTGTCAAGATTGTATGTTGGTACACATTGCACAGTCATGACATAGTTGTACTGTAATCGTCCTCTCTCCCCCTGCAGGAATGTTGTGGTTGTCGGTGTCAATGGAGCTCATGTATGTTGGGCTGCTGTGTATCAGCTGTGTGCTGCTGTCTCTTCAGTTGTGTCTGGATGCCTTTTGGCCCTCACAGATCTGGGGACAGCTCCTCAATGCCTACTCTGCAGTCTTCACTATATTAGGAGGTACACATTTTAATTTAGATTCTATCTTTTTTGATCAATTAGCACAGGGTTTCCCAAACTCGGTTCTGAGTCGTCGTCACTACAGCTGATTCAAATAACCAACTAGTCATCAAGCTTTGATTATTTGAATCAGCAGTGTAGTGCTAGGGCAAAAACCAAAACGTGCATCTGGGGGATGGCCCCAGAACTGAGTTTGGGAAACCCTGATATAGCAGAAGCTCTTATGCAGAGCAACTTACAATCAGTGTGTCCCAACTAAGGTAGATAAGACAACCACACATCACAGTCATTGCAAGTAAAACTTTCTTTAATAAAGCTATTAGCGAAATCAGTGCTTGTATGAGAAATAAAAATGTCTCTCTGATGGAATCCACATAAAAGCTTTCAATGTCTGCCATTGAATCTCTGTTTTATTCTCTTAGGGTTACTGGGAATGGTGGCTCACATGATGTTCATGCAGGTGTTTCAGACTACTGCCTCTATGGGTCCAGAGGACTTCAAACCACACAGCTATGGCTACTCCTGGGGCTTTTAGTGAGTCTGCACGCACACACACTGTTTACTACAGTACCACTACTTATTCTCTGATCTTCAGTGTGTTCTCCTGATTCTTTGGTCTCCAAGAGCAAGTGGGCTTAAGTGTTTACATTTTCCCCTTTAAATAAGAGAGATATCTCAAGGACTCTCATGAGGCCTGGGCTCCTGTTAAAGACCTCTGTACATCTCAAATAGATTATTGCAATATTGCATGTGCCTTGTAGCAATTGTTTTAGTAAGATAAGGGTATGGAATATGTTTGCAACAGTAGGCTTGCACACATGGGTTCAGATTAACACACCATTTTTCTGTCTTAGTGTGGCATGGCTGGCCTTTACCTGCTGCATGTTGTCAGGAGTCTCCACCCTCAACAACTACACCAAGAAGACTGTAATGGAGCGGAGGCGCAAAGCCCGCCTGTACCCCCCTCGATTCCCTGACATAGAGCCCCTGCTACCCCCGGCCCCCTACTACTGCCCTCCGCCCCCTCACCCCTGCATGTCCCCACCATCCCCAGAACTCTCACCCCTGTCACCCTACTATGACTCCCCTTCACCACCCCCAACCTCATCACCCCGTCCACTCACCCACTCCCTCTCCCTCCCCCACTGCTACACACTCCCCCACCCTGAATACTTCCCACCTCCCCCGTCCCACCCTGCTCCCCTGTCCCCCTATCACCGCCACTCCCTCCCCTCTCCCTCCATCTCTCTGCCCCTCTCCGTCCACAGTTACACCCCCCAGTACTACTCAGAGGACAGGGGCAGAGAGATGGAGGAAGAGGGGAGGGAGTACTCAGATGAGGAGTACAGCCCACTTTGACTGTATGTGTGTGATACTTACCTATGAGCCAACATGCATTTGGATTTTGACAGAGCAAATCAGTGTGAAGTAGTCTGAAGCTCTCGGTCTACTTGTATGCATGCTGTCAATAAAACTTGGTGAAAATGTGCAGAGTGATTTCATTCACAGACTAGTATGCCTTCTGTTAGTTTCACTGTGGTGTCCCTCTACCAGTGACTAGGTATCATTCATCTTCCTGCAATCTGTCCTCCTTCACCGATTATGATTCATATTGAATTGTTTAGCAATGACAGGAGAAATTTCATTTAAATCAGGTTTAATTACAAATTATTATCATTATCATACTGATAAGAAATAGTAACAAAAATAAAATTGCATTAGACATACAAAGCATAATGTGGAACCAAACATGTTCATATTTACACATATATCTCAATGTGCAGCGAGCAAATATGCTCTGTCAGATTTCAAGGCACTCAAGATCTATCCGTCTGTTGGTTTGTCTGTCAGTCCATGGGTGTGTCTGGGGGATAGGTTGATTCAGACAAATGGATGTTAATCTACACTATAAGACTAATGGTACAAAGCATAAAATAATTGGCAAAAATAATTACATAACTAAAAAGGGGAGGGGTCCAGTTAGCAGTGAGGTTAGTACTAATGTTCCATGTATGGACATTGGCAAATACATTATATTCTTTGTCTTATTCAGCACACTATAGTAGGGCTGTAAGTCAAACGGGGTAATGATCGTTGACAGTTTCCGAAATTGGATTCTGTTTGCGGCACTCTAGTCAATTCATTCTTCTATTTGGTTTTGAGAGTTTTGGCATTGTTTTATTATGAGCCTAATTGAGAAATAAATCAAATGTAAGCAAGAATAGTTCAGGACTATGATTCTGAAATAATGAGATACTGTCGGTCTATACTCTGACTCCCCTATACCTTCAACAAATATAATGAGGGCTATAAAAGTTTCATTAACTTTGAAAATGTTGTCCCACGTTATATTGAAAACTAAACATGGACTTGGTAATATGTGGGCAGGACAGGTAAGTTATAGCTATGTGGGCAGGACAGGTAAGTTATAGCTATGTGGGCAGGACAGGTAAGTTATAGCTATGTGGGCAGGAAACAGGTAAGTTATAACTATGTGGCAGGACAGGTAAGTTTATAGCTATGTGGGCAGGACAGGTAAGTTATAGCTATGTGGGCAGGACAGGTAAGTTATAGCTATGTGGGCAGGACAGGTAAGTTATAGCTATGTGGGCAGTAAACAGGTAAGTTATAACTATGTGGGCAGGACCAGGTAAGTTATAGCTATGTGGGCAGTACAGGTAAGTTATAGCTATGTGGGCAGGACAGGTAAGTTATAGCTATGTGGGCAGGACAGGTAAGTTATACTATGTGGGCAGGACCAGGTAAGTTATAGCTATGTGGGCAGTACAGGTAAGTTATAGCTATGTGGGCAGGACAGGTAAGTTATAGCTATGTGGCAGGACAGGTAAGTTATAGCTATGTGGGCAGGACAGGTAAGTTATAACTATGGCAGGACAGGTAGTTATAAACTATGTGGGCAGGACAGGTAAGTTATAGCTATGTGGGCAGGACAGGTAAGTATAGCTATGTGGGCAGGACAGGTAAGTTATAGCTATGTGGGCAGGACAGGTAAGTTATAGCTATGGTGGGCAGGACAGGTAAGTTATAGCTATGTGGGCAGGACAGGTAAGTTAATAGACTATGTGGGCAGGACAGGTAAGTTATAGCTATGTGGGCAGGACAGGTAAGTTATAGCTATGTGGCAGGACAGGTAAGTTATAGCTATGTGGGCAGGACAGGTAAGTTTAATAGCTATGTGGGCAGGACAGGTAAGTTATAGCTATGTGGGCAGGACAGGTAAGTTATAGCTATGTGGGCAGGACAGGTAAGTTATACTATGTGGGCAGGACAGGTAAGTTATAGCTATGTGGGCAGGACAGGTAAGTTATAGCTATGTGGGCAGACAGGTAAGTTATAGCTATGTGGGCAGTACAGGTAAGTTATGCTATTGTGGGCAGGACAGGTAAGTTTATAGCTATGTGGGGCAGGACACGGTAAGTTATAGCTATGTGGGCAGGACAGGTAAGTTATAGCTATGTGGGCAGTACAGGTAAGTTATAGCTATGTGGGCAGGACCAGGTAAGTTATAGCTATGTGGGCAGACAGGTAAGTTATAGCTATGTGGGCAGGACAGGTAAGTTATAGCTATGTGGGCAGGACAGGTAAGTTATAGCTATGTGGGCAGGACAGGTAAGTTATTACAATGTAAATCCATATGTTTAGACACTTCAGTGGGAACCAAAAGAGATACATGAATCAAAATTCAAGCCAGAAAATATGTGGATAACAACTCTCCCCTTTTGTATCCCACACTCATATCCATACCTAATTGTACAAAAAACGATCAGATCGTAAGATATTGAGCCTGTCCCTTGGGTTTGGGCTAGTCTTCTGCTTCTAGTTTGCGGTCTTCTTTCGCAGGACAAAGTAGATTATACTGGAGATGAAGGTGAACGCAAAGGAGATCCAGGCCAGAATGAAGGAGTGGCCATACCAACCATCCGATTCATTATTGTGAAAGATGTCTGTGTAGATGGAGGCAGCGATCATGATGCACAGGCCTGGAGGGAGGGAGGGACAAAGGTCAAGCAAAGACAGAACTAGTTGTTTAACAGGTTGAAGATTGAAAGTGTTTAGGGCAATACTTACAGGCTAGGAGCTGGAAGATGCCAGAGAAGGTGAATCTCTGTCCCTTGGACAGAGTGAAGAGTTGTCCCACAAACACAAACAGGCCAAGGGAAGAGAATATGCAGGCCAGAATGGAGCTAGCCTGTACTGCCTGGAGGTATTCTGTAGAGGGAGACAGAGACAGACACTGAGTAAGGACTATTTACAGAACAGACACACCCAGAAATTAACACCATGTTAACAAAATAGTGTTGTGTCACACTCTGGAATGCAGAGGTGAAAGGGGCAGTTCTGTTTTTTAGAGACACAATGAAAGTATTTTAATCTGGAAAATTGTGTGCTAAGGAATATTTATGAGAGGATTTAAGACGAGTTCATTTCATAGGTTGTAAAAGGGTTTCTCAGCAATCAAATAAAACACTTTATGAGAGATACAACATTGCTACATACATACATACTTTTGACCACACATTCACTAAAGGTCTACACACAGACTCAATGTATTTGTAATGCACTTTTAAGCAAATCTGAACCTCCCCACCAGCCCCAACCCTGTCTCCGATCCTGCCACACCCTCTGTTCAGTTTCCTCTATGAGAAAATGGCATTGTTCTCCCTCGTTGGGCAATAGAGTGCTTACTGATCAATCATGCTTCACACGAACAGACACACAGAGACAGGTTAGATGACAGGCTTAGTCTGACAGTTGTTATGGAGCTCTACCCTGAATTCAACCAAACATCCAGCTCAGTAAACCCACATCCTGGAGAAACTACACTGTTCCTGTTTCTGTGCTGCAAAAATGTATATCTTGGGGTGACATGAGACACTAATTCACATGTAGGATGATATTTACATATACTGTATATCCAGGAGCAATGCTAATTCCCTGCAGTGCTGTTTTTTTTCCACAGAGAATGTTTCCTTACATTTTAGCCCAGCGGTTCAGTATGGCCCAGGCTTACCTTGATGGTAGTGGCCGGGGAGATCGTTGGAGCTCCAGGTTCCATTGGTCAGTATCCACCTGGCCCACACATCAGTGGACACGGTTTTTGTCATCCACCAGGCCTGGACAGGACAGAGAGGAGAGATAGTCAATGGACATCCACAGGTTCATGTGTTGTGTTCTAACATGCATTTGGATGTCCAGGCACAGGGATAACAGTCAATGGGTTGAATGTACATCGGTAGAACGTAGCAGCATACCACAGCAGCCAGGTATGCTCCTCTCACTACAACAGTCCTTTTAACACTCACTGGAATCCCACACACGAACAAGAGCATGTATATGCAGCCACATTGTTGACGATAAAGCACAGGTACACACACACACACACTCAGAGTGATGAAACACTGGCCAACCTGTTTGTCACCTATCTTCTTTCAGGGGTGAGAGTGAGCTCAGAAATGTAGTCCAGAATACCAAAGTGGAACACTGACAGAACAGCACCAAAGGCCTGAGCCAATGAGGGCTAACATAGCATGCTTTCATCTTTTGATTCAACACCCCACAGACATAGTGAAAGAGATGTGCACTCATGTGTAGCTCCACAGGGCTATGTCAACATGAAGAGAGCTAAGTGGGGGATTACTTACATTGTCGATAGTTGCCACTAGGAGGAGGATGATGCTGGTGAGGTGAAGGAGGAAGATTCCGGCTAGAAGAACCAACATGATGACTGAGAGAAAGACAGAACAAGGGAGAGGGAGAAAATATATATATTTTGTTAAAAGTTGGTCGAACACTTCCTCGTTCTATACCATATCAAACAAAGGGAGACTGGGGGACACAGACACTGTCACAGGGCTTAACATGAGTGACAGGAATCAGATACTCTATTGTTTTGTACTCTTGCTGTACAGTGTCCTTGGGTTTCTTGAAAGTTGCTTTAAATCTCATGTATTTGTATTATTAAATATTATTAGATATGGATGTTGACAAAGGCTGCACTGTGAAGCTTGGCTTCAGCACTTTGAAACAGGCAGTCATTAATGATGGAAGGTCTGAGTCTGCACCCCCTCGGGGTGCGGCTTTATAACTCCTGATGGGTTATAGCCACACACACTAACAGAAATGGAGGGAGGCGTGATACAAAATGAATCTAAAGGATTCAGAGGAAGAGATTTGAGATAGGACATAGTGATTGGTCAAGCCAGGTAGTAATAGGCCTGGGAAACAGAGAGCGAGAAAATCAGAGGGATAAAGAGGGAAATGTCAGCAGGAGATGAGTTGTAACTTGTTTGCAGCTTGCAACAAACCGCCACTCCTTAAAATAACTGCACAAAATACCTACTCCCCTGCCTGCCCCACCTCCCCCAAATAAACATATACACACACCTATAACCAAGTCCTCAACTTCATGGCGGGAACCCTTTTGGTGTAGTAAATTCATCATGTACTTACCCCCCTCACCCCCCCCCCCGCCCCCCCCCCCCCCCCCCCCCCCCCCCCCCCCCCCCCCCCCCCCGCCCCCCGCCCCCCCCCCCCCCCCCCCCCCCCCCCCCCCCCCCCCCCCCCATAATCAGACACACACACTCAGGTTAGATGTGGCAGAGAGAGAACTTTTTCAGTTTTAAAGATTAAATTACACTGCATTTATGTAAAGTGTGGGATACCAATATCCATGTGAGCTTCCCAGCCCATGTTGCCGGAGTTAAGAACATATTGTAGATGAATAATATTGCATTTGTTGTATTACAACCCCTAAACTTACTCCACAGATCCCTTGACATTTTGTTTTATTTTTACATCTGTTGTTGTTGTAATATTCATATATAACAATTTATGTTAAATATAAATATATATATTTTGTTAAAAGTTGGTTATATATATAATATATTATATATATATATATATATATAATAATAATATACACATTTTTATATATATATTTGAGATCTGGCTGCAACCCACTGCAAAGCATAGTGGGTTGAATGACCCACTTTGGAACCCTGCCTTAACCAATTCAGATTAGCTAGGCAACTCAACTCAAAATATTGAAAACAATCTCAATTCACCAATTACAATTGCCATTATTTTATTTATTATCTTCAGTAAAGATCATAAACAATACAAAAAAGCTGAATGACTGTTTGAATGGCCATTGTCAGAGAGAAGAAGGCAAGATTGCTGTTCTTCCTAAATACAATCTTATTGTGAGAACAACTCACGGATACACTTTAGAGTTCCTTCCCACCCCTACTACTGGCAATAGAGCGGCTTGGGATCTGTGGTGTGGAGAGAGTACGGCGAGAGCCAGTCTGGAATGCAGAGAACCTCTCTGGGATAAAGGGCTGGTCTGGGTTGGGTCCAAACATGTGATCTACATCAACACTGACCCACCCCAAGTTGTTTACACCAACATGTACACTTCAAAATGAATGTAATTGGGAACAATACTTCTAGTTAGCTCAACTGTGTGTAAATATTTGAGTACACAAAAAATGTCTGTGTAATTTCTATATGAGAGCTTCTCATCTAAGTGCTGAAGAGACAAATAAGAGGGAACTCGAGCTAGTCTTAGACAATTTAAACCTCTGACTGTCTGACTGACAGCGCTGAAGGAAGTTTACCTGTCTGTTATGTAAGAAATAAAAAGTACACCCTATCCAACCTCAGTAGTTTGCCAGAGTCACAGAGAGTAAACACTGAATTCATGACAAACTTCCTGCCTTCTAGGATGGAGCATAGTTCCATCATGCACTCATACCTACCAGAAATTACAGGATAGGTTTCATGGGCTAAAGCGTGTACTATATACTTTAACTAAGTTATACTTAAAGTTTCAGAATTGCAGTGCATTGGATTTCACCTTGTAATGTTGTTTCAGAACCAGCTACCTGATCAATTACTGAACACGCCCACACTGAACTTACTGGCAAGGAATAAACTACCAGTATCATTTGCATTAAAAAGAACGTGCTATCTACAATTCTAATTAATTCACGCCCCTACTGACTGTGTGCAATTTATTAGTCTTGAGAGTAATTAAAATAGAAGGCAGGCATATAGCTATTATGGGCTATTATATAGGCTATATCATTTAAAAACACACGAAGAGCATGTCAAAGAGTTGGAATCTGGAAAGAAACACAAATATTCAACTTACTTTTTGATGGAGCCTTTCTGTTGAAGCCCAATTCCTTCTGCTCTCTACGTTCCAAATGTCAGACTCAGCCCTCGCCCAAGGAACGCACAAACACTCACAACCACACCTCCACCCACTTCCCTCCCTCTTTTCCGAGTCCACACCCCACCAAATCTCTCACTCCTTTTTCTCCCCTCTTCTCTCTGTCTCACCAGGGGCAAAATCTGATATCAACCTTGGAGGACAAACATGACATTTCTCAGGAGCAATTCCTGAGGGGGACACCAAAAGTAGTGCTGTAACACATAGACTATTTTTAATATGTTAAATGTATATTGAGGGACCATAATCACTACTACTGGATAATTGTTAGGTAAGTAGTTAACTGAAGGTTGTCCCAACTTGTTTAAATCATTATAATACTACTAATAATAATAGTTATAGCAGTGTCCTTATCAGTGCAGTGTTCCTCTCTCTTGAAACGTCAACACTCTGTTTGCAAGAGTTTGCGTTCTATAAATTGTGGTGTGGCTGATATTGTTCTGTGTCATCACTGAGGTAACTGGACGATCGCTGCCACTGTCCCCTATACTGGTGCTGCTGGCAACAAGGTGACACCTGGTCCTGCCGTGGCTGTGACACTGTCCCTGAAGTCTCTCTCCTTGGCTCTTTCCCTTTCACCACCCTCACTGACTCAGTCTGTCTCCTAGAAAGAAATAAGGTGTTTGCTGTACTCCTAACTACCGGTCCCAAAACTACACAATTAATCACAACAGCAATACCATTGCCTTAAACAAATCTTAGTTTAGTCACCAGTTTAAGTTGAGAGCTGGGGTATCCATGGCATTTTCCAATTATGTCCCTATTTTACAAGTAAAAAAAATGGAGAACCTTTCATAATGTTGCCAAACAAAGACTCAACAAACTTACCTGAGACTCCCTGTCTCTGCCAGTCTGTCCCTGCCAGTCTGTCCCTGCCTATCTGTCCACAGCTCTGCTGTCTGTGTGCCATCTGTTGCCTGCTCTGCCTAATGACATCATTGTGAAACATTCCATTAGCATTTCACTTCTTTCTTATGAACATTTTATCAACTGGTCTTTGAGATATTAGGCTACTAGAGTTCTTACTTTGTGTTTTGGTGTCCTGAAAAATACTCTGATGTCCGTCTTTTTTCTGACATTTTTCTACCTGGCTGGCTGGCTGGCTGGCTGACCGGTCTAGCTGCACACACACACATTTACACAACACATGCTGCAACGTTTTGAAATTTTAACCTAGTTTGTTTCATATTGGCAGGCTTCCAACAATAGCTGAATTTGCAAAGCTAGCGAGCACCAATTCCGTTTCTGTGGTGTTTGCTATAATCTTTGCTACCTGGTTAAAGGTGGAGAAAAAAAAATATATTCACTAGCGACAATTTTGCTTTTGCAACGAGACCATTTAATATATTTAAGACAATGGTATAAGAGAGTGTAGTTCTGTTCAGTTTGGACTTCAGTTTATCGCTAACCTTATCACGGGGACTTMGAAGCACTACAGCTGCATGCTAATCTTGGAATAAACTCACGATAGCAAATATTCCATCTTTGACGACGCCACATAAATGGAATAGGTACTAGCTAGCTTGATAGTTAATGTTTGCTTTAGTTTGTGCGCTAGCTCTGCAAATTCAGCTAGTGTGTGAACCCTGCAACATTAAAAAAATATATACATTGCTATGGCGCGATTGACTGGATTACCTCACGTCAGTTACGTACACTGAGTGCCTTTCGGACAGTAGATACGAACCCTCTATTACCTTGCAAGCTAAAGAACTGGCAGTGGATCAAATCATTGTGGGGCAAAGGGCGGGGGGGTCGCAATCTTGTGAAACTTAAAAACGCGCTATTAAGTGTCTAGAATCAGCACAAGTGCTTTCATTGCGTATTATTAATATTATTGAAATTACATAGTTATGTTTACAGTGATATATTGGGGGGGGACAAATCATATTTTTCCCAGGATGGGGGGGTCGTGTCCCCCCCGTCCCCCCTGGGATTTCCGCCTATGTGTCTCACATGCATGCAATTACCCAAAAGCCACTATTTCAACAACTTTGTGGTGGAGTATTTGTTTTTCATGTTCTAGCTATGTCTTTGTCACTCTGTCTATTTAGGCCATTATATACATGAGTACTCAGAGGAAGCACACTGACTCACCCACTGATGTTTGGGGAACTCCC
Source organism: Salvelinus sp. IW2-2015 (assembly GCF_002910315.2). Taxonomy (NCBI): domain Eukaryota; kingdom Metazoa; phylum Chordata; class Actinopteri; order Salmoniformes; family Salmonidae; genus Salvelinus; species Salvelinus sp. IW2-2015. The sequence continues at coordinate 51,695 of NW_019945331.1, forward strand.
CAAATATTGTCATGAATTCAAATCCCTGCTGCCATGGAGACTCAGTAGTAGCCAGAGCGACCACATTGTTGCTGTTGTATCTCCACACACTGACGTGGTGGGTGTAGTGTTTCTGCCTGATCCCCACCCACTTTCTCCATTCCCCCTCCAAAGCTCTCTCTCCGGGAGGATAGTCAGGATGAAGGAATGTAGTTGGTTGGGAGGGAGGGAGAGGAGGAGATAACAAGTGCAAGTCATAGCCTGAGAGAGAGAAAGAGAGAGATTGTGTGTTTGCATGAGAACGAGTGAGAGAAACCAGTTTCCCACAAGTACAACTTATATTCACACTTGATTGATAGATATAGTGCACTATCTAGGACAATAGTCTGCCAATATAAGTAGGGTGAAAGAAACCTACTTCTATTGACCTCTGCTGAGGTAATGTGCTACATACAGAGTGCTTCAGCAGCCTCAGGTGATGTCACAGGGTAATGATAGGGTTTCAGACATGTTTGGCCAAGTGACTCTCAGACCTCAAAGTATTATCCACCGGGCACATCACATACTGGGTTATTGGTGGATACGGTTCCACAAACAGCATTCCTCACTTGGGTCAAAGTCAAGGAATGCGGAGTAACCTCTAAAGATGTACTGCAGACTCCCCACACGAAACACTAAGGCTGTGACTGTCACAAAGCCAATAGGATACACCCTAGCCCCTAGGGGGACAGGCAACTCAAATACTGGGCCTCAAATATAGAAAAAGGCATGGGAATATAGAAATGTTGTCTAGCCTGCCTCTTCCCAGGGTGTATCGACCCCACCTACCTGACAGGTGAGGTAAGCTAGCTTGGGTACAGTGTGGCCTACTATATATCCCTGCTGCCTCTGTCTGCCTATGGAAGCTGGTCCCGAGCTGGGCAGGGCCCCAGTGAAATTAACAAATAACATGCCTGTGTAGCTTTTGAGAGTACCAATGGGATCGTTTCATCAACAATCAGCCCTTCGTTTCCCTTCCTTAATCAAAACGGGAAAAACCAGAGCCCATAAAGCAGGGGTGTCAAACTCATTCCATGGAGGGCCAGGTGTCTGCCGGTTTGTTTTTATCTTTTCAATTAAGACCTAGACAACCAGGCGAGGGGAGTTCCTTACTAATCAGTGACCTTAATTAATCAATCAGGTGGAGTGAAAACCTGCAGCCACTCGGCCCTCTGTGGAATGAGTTTGACACGTGCCCTAAAGGCAGACTGGAACAGTTGTGATATTGTTTGAAGTGTTGTATGTACACTATTAAGAACGTGTTCGCTCCTTCATATTCAAGGCAGATCCAAGGTGGGTCTACAGCGTGGCTGTGGCTCGCCTTGCCTTGCCTTGCGTGGGATGAGAAGTTAGAATGCGTGGGTTACTTCTGGGAGCGTTGAGAAAGACCATGCCGCTTGTGACTCAACGCTGAGGAGCTCCCAGGGCCGCTCACTGACAGAGTATTTCCACACGGCTGTGTGAAACAGTCCCAGTGTCCACATGCCAAGGGGAGTAAGCGTGACCATAAGCACATCGCTTTACAATGGTAAAATGATCTGCTGTGGTTAACTGTGTTATTCTCCCCGGTCTCTGCCTGTCTGAGTCTGTCTACAGCAACATGACTGTCCTGGATGTCTGATTGCTAGGTTTACAATTAGAAAGACAGCTAGGCTATGTAGGGGATTTGCTGGGTAATTTTAAAGAAAACTGTTTAATGAGTCAGAACAGATAATAGCCTGTATCAAAAACAGTGTGTTGAAACTCTCTCCCTACCCACTGTTGACTAACTGGGATGAGGCTATTGGGATACTCATCCCTCACTCATCCCTTCACTCCCACTTGTCGCTTGACTGGTTTCCTATACAGGTAAGGTACACACTGACGTCATAGTGCCGTTGTAACACACACACACACGATCACACCCTTCTGGCCCTCAGATTAATGTCATAGCCACACAAACACACACAGTGGAAGGTGAAAGGAGCTCCCTATCCTACAGGGAATAGCACCTGGAGCAAATGGACCGTCTAATTCTATGCCTGCCAGTCAATGTTCCCTCTCATTTTTTTTCATCACAGAGCAAATTTTGGGTATGTTGAACGCAAACTTGAAAATTCTGTTTTCAGAATTTGTTCTCAGCGTTTACTGTGAACACTGACGATGTACCCGCTTTAAGTTAGTTCTAACAGTGGTCAAGTAGGCTACTGTGGCTATCTGATCATAATGTAGGCCTACCAGAGTGGCCTACCATCAAAATCAATGGAGAAAATGCATCACATAACATTTTAACATGGTAATAGCTGTTCTGTCTTTCAGCCTACAGTAGCAGCTAATGTATAGTGTTATAGTGTTAACTAAGGGGGGAAACTCTAGAAAGTTGAGTGAAGTTTAATCTCGTGCTTCTCTGCACGCTGATATTTCTTCTGCATGGCAGTCCCAAGGAGCTGCACGCCCGCACACGTGCTCACAGCTTAGAGGGAACATTGCTGCCAGTTGAAGGATGCTACTCCCATGATCTCCATGTTGTGGCATGCTCCTTCCACATACATTATTCTCTGTAATGCACAAGTAATTCACAAGCAAGATCAAGCCCCTTGAAACAGCCCAGGTGCAGCTACCACCCATATTAGTGTAGTGAGGGCTGCTAAATCTGGTCACTCCCTCCATTAGAGATCCCAGGGACACAATTCTGGCTGAAAAATTCAAGAGGAAAGTGTAAAGTAGTAGGGGTCTGTGATTATGTGGTGAACCTGGTAAGCCACTGGAGAGCCAGCCAAAGTAAGAGACGTATGAGCCTAATTAAGGTGGAGCAACATTCAGGTCAGCCAGGTGTCATCATAGGTCAGCCAGAAACAGGTAGAGTTGGACTAGGTCCTAGTACATATACATCAATGTGATTTTATGTAAGCCTCGAAACTAAATGATATCATTATGCAGAGTACATGGACATCCTGTGATTTGTGTTACCCTATACGTGACCAGAATTAGAATGACATTTGAATTGCTCTGTCATTATCATTTTGGTTTCATGAGATTATATCTACTTTTGCATAACACTCTGATTTCCCTGGGGATCATAGGAACAGTGATCAGTTGAGGCCTGTAACGGCAAAACTATGGCAGTCTGTGGTTCCTTTAGATTCGTTTGGGGTTTCTCAATGCTCCCCACGATTAAAAAAATACTACAGTTTCCTATAGAATAGTACAGTACTTACTATAGAATTATAGTAAACTGTATTATACTGTAGAACACTATACTATAACTGTAGTATCCCTCGATAATGTGTAGTACTTACTATATAATGTTGAAGTGTACTGTAGAATACTATAGTAAATACTCAATATTATCCCCCCCAAAAAACACTGTAGTAAATATTACAGTAATGCCTGCAAAAAATAAGTGAGAAACCTACATGCCAAGTATAGACCACGTACAATATTGTGTTACCTACAGGTTATAGAAAAGAGTAGAAGCTCTGAGCTATCCGTTCAGACCCCAGTCCTACTATCTAAAGGTTATGGAAAATGTGATCTTTTAGTATTTCTCCAGTAGGTTTCCTGAAGGAAAAAGCCTCCACGTCTAAAATAATAAAACAAAAACACTATAGTAAGCTAAATACTACAGTAATGTCTGCAAAAACACTACAGTAAATACTACAGTATACTACAGTCTGCAAAAACACTACAATACATACTACAGGCCGCAAAAATACTACAGTAAATACTACTGTATACTACAATCCGCAAAAGCACTACATAAATAACCAGTTTATACTACCATTTTCTTTTACTACAGTATTTATACTATAGTTAACTGGATTGAATCCCTGAGCTGACAAGGTAAAAATCTGTCGTTCTGCCCCAGTAGGCAGAACGACACTGCCTACTGTGGCACTGTGGCACTGCCTGTGGCACTGTGGCACTGTGGCACTGCCACCTGAACAAGGCCACTATTCCCCAGTAGGCCATCATTGTAAATAAGAATTTGTTCTTAACTGGCTTATCTTGTTAAATAAAGGTACAAAAAATATATTTAATAATAATAATAAATACTACAGTGTACTACAGTAAATACTCCAAAAACACTACAGTGAATACTACAGTAAAGTCCGCAAAAACACTACAGTGAATATTATAGTATTTATACCATAGAATACTATAGTATTTTTTTCACGTGTTAAAGCAGTCTGTTGTTGTTTTTTTTAAGAAGAAAAAGTCAACTGTCAGGGATAGCTTTAAGGGACATGTAGCCCAATGTAGTAACAGAAAACCGATAAGAAATGTAGCCACTAGTTGTTTTGGTTGTTCCAACAACTGTTTACATTCAATACAAAAGAAATCCTGATATTTAGTGGAGCCACCCGTTTCCATGGTGACTGGTCAGGGTTTTATTCTAGATCCACTCCCTCTCTGTCACTTCCACCCTGTGGCTCTTTTTTTAGATCTCACATTGCTACATTTCACTTAGTTTGCACATGATCTACCCTCCTCCTCCTCATTCTCTGACTGTTTTGTCCCTCCTTTTCCTGCTCAGCCCTCGTTTACCACCCCCTCTCCCTCTTTTCTCTCAATGAAATCCAGACATACATATTTTTTGCTTTGAAACGTTGAAAAGAAAACAACTCCTGACTGTTGGTAGCTAGGCAACTCACAATATGAGTCATCACTCTGCCTCGCCCATCAACCCCCTCTCCCCCCCTGTACACTCTCTTCATGTAGCCTATTGAATAGTGTGGTTCAGTTAGACAGTGTACATTATGCTCAGTTTCAATGAAATCCCTCTGTTACTTACTTGTCCTTCTTGAATATTACAATAGTTTGTATGCAGATGCCTGATAAAAGAGGAAAGTACAGTGGAATTTGTTTTTGTTTTTCACTGTCACTCTTAGGCCTACTGCTGTCCGTACAATTCATGCCACTGTACTATTCGGTTGATAATGATCAACATTGATGTTGTCATGTGGTGGCACTGTGTCACTATGACAACAATAGCAATGGTTATAGTGATGATATTACAAAGGAAACACTAAATAAAATCCCAATGATGCACAAATTTGCTAGATTATTCCAAGTTCATTTCAGGGCAGTTCCCACACCAAAAATACTACAGTTTACTATAGTACTTACTATACAGTTCTATAGAACACTATTTTCCACACTGTAGTATCCCTCAATCGTGTAGTGCTTACTATAGAATGTTGTAGTATACTGTAGAATAATATACTCCACACTGTAGTATCCCTTGATCATATGTAGTACTTACTATATAATTGTTTTGTATACTACACTACACACTGTAGGTTCCCTCGATCATGTAGTGCTTACTTTCGAATTTTGTAGTATACTGTATAATACTATACTACATACTGTAGTATCCTTCGATTGTGTAGTGCTTACTATATAATTGTGTAGTATACTGTCGGATATTATAGTAAATACTACAGTATTATTCCCCCCCAAAGCACTACAGCGTCTGCAAAAACACTAGTTTTTAATTTGCATATACCCCAACCATTCCCCTCCCCCATTTCCCAAGTATAGATCATATGTTGTGTTCCCTACGGGTTACAGAAGAGCTGAACTATCTGTTCAGGCTCCAGTCCTACCTACATACAGGTTATGGAACATTTGCATATTAGTATTTGTCCAGCAGGTTTCCTCAAGGAGAAAGACCCCACTTTTATATCAAAGATACAAAAACAATACAGTAAAGTATAATACATAATAATACACTACTCTGCTAAAACACTACGGTGAATACTATAGTGTATAAATATAGTAATACTGTAGTATTTAAACCATAGTATACTATAGTATTACGTCATGTGGGTTGGTACAAAAGCAGGTTCCCTAACCCATACATTCAAAGGTGAAACTTGATGAGGGCCAGGTTCACCTCTCAGCAATTGCTGATGTTCTTATGCTACAGCAGATTATGGTTTATTTTCCTACCATAATAACAAAGCAAAGTTATAGGAACTGAATTATGTTACTTGGCCATACCAGGGTAAGGGTGGAATGGTAAGAGGCTCCTCGGGGGATTGGAGAATTCAATGTGTGCTTTGACTTGTATGGCAATGCCACCCTCTTGTGGAGAGAAGAGAGCTTGTCATCTCTAACGTATTGTGATTAAGTTTCAACTTGACTTTTATTATGGTAAATTATATAGCAAGCCTGTACTTATATATCCCTGTAGAAATGACAAGCATAATTGGAATCGGCATGCCATTGTTGAGATGAATTGCCAATTAAGACTACTTGAATACGTGAACACATGTGGTGCATGCGCAGCATTCAAAATACACATTTCCCTTTGGCCTCGTCCCAGTGTGTTGATGCACGTTGAGAAAATCATATTGGCAATGTATTTTAAACAAAAAGGTTACGGTATGCTCCTACTTTACATTCTAACAATCACTCGGTGTCAGGCTCACGATTCGACAGGTAAAATATACATGTACACACCTGTTGAGTTCACAGAATCCACACAAAATCTTCTTTCAAGCGACAGTGTCTCCCGTAATGATAAACTGACTCATGACATCCCGACGACAAAAACCAACGTCCGTAAAACAAACCAGTCAAGAATCCGCGTAGAAATGCCAGCGCGAAGACAGCTCCACGAGACCAAGCCAGGTGAAATTGGTGAATCATACGAAAACGCGCGAAAATATAAATTATCTCAGGACTTTGAAGAATTGAACAGATCACGACTTTCGGGTAGAAAACGAATGGTGGTATTCAATGATAAGAACGGCAAGTACCATGCCAAACAACACGAGGAGAAGCATTCGGAAGATTTGCCATTTAAATCATACAGTAATAGCGATTGCAATCAAGGAAAATTTCTGAATTTACATCGTGGAAAGTTTTCCATCACAGGAAACGATGAGGACCACTCACAAATGGCCTAACGTTACCACTCAGATTCAGTAACTAAATTTAAGCTATAAGTGGGCTCTGTTTGTCATGTAGGCTATTCTACCATTCAACCTATCCCGTTTAGTTTGACTAGCCACGTATTTCTTTTCTCAAAATATGCATAATAGGCTAATGTTATGTCTGTTTTAGGAGTGCGTGCAGGAAAGCTCCGAGTTCGAGGTGAGATAGCAAAAGCAGAGAGCTGGATGAGAATGGAGCCAGAGGTAGAATGTGGAGATGAGACTATGACCCTCACTGTCAGAGGGAGAAGAGCCCTACATCTGATAGTAGACGGGTAAATCGGACAGTGACCTATCCCGTTGATCATGACTCTTAGTTCCGTTACACATTAGTCATTGGATGAAGGCGTCTTCTATACAGCTGAGTTTTTTTAAAGAGCCCTGACGCTCGGTCTGAACATTAACTCACATCGCTTGGGGTAGGGTTTTGTAAGCATAAGGACCTTCCTTATCTTTCATATCAGCAAGACATCCTTTTATAAAAACAAAAAGTTAAATTGATGCACACCTTTTTTAGAGTTAGGGTTCCCCAGCCTAGACGTAACATAGTAAGTGTAAATCTGGGACACTCATTTTAGTTTGGTATGGTTACATAAAACAGAAGGTTACTTAACTTTAACCTTAATCCCTAGCCTAGCTGAAGTTAGCCATTTTTTTCTAGAAATTAATACATACCATACGAAACGTAGCATATCATACTACATGGGGTGTCACGGATTTCCGTACAGAATAATACGGAAGACAGTGGCCTATTGTGCTAATTAGCTATCTGCGTCTCTGAACACCTTTGTGTAAATGGAAAACGGACGCCACAAACTTGAGTCGTCACTAAAAAAAGACTATTGGCTGCAACTGTGTTAACAGTACAGTAATTTCATTTGTGTAATGATTTTGATGTGATATGAAAGTAGAGGGATTTATGTTTCTAGAAACATACTGCAACTGAGAATTGCTTCACGTTTTAGATGGAGTATTTGACTATTTTGGCTTCCAGAGCCAATTCGCCTTTAAACAGAACATGTAAGCTCCTTGGACTATAAGGAGTAAAGTTAGCCCAATAATGGACTAAAGGAGCCCAAGTCTGACCACAAGGTGTGTGGGTGTGAATGATGCACAACTAGGCTATTCTATTCATTTGTCCTCTTGCCTTTAGCGAATGCCTCTGCTGTTCCCTTGGCCCAACTACCCTCTGAATATGGCTACTCTGTCGAGTTGACATGGCGAGACCGGATGTTTGTGTTACCTTATAATGCCTGTCATGTCAGGCAAGAAGAGGTAAAGTAGCACTCACCCCTCTCCCCTTTAAAAGTAACTCGATGTCCATAGTCACAATCCATTCTCCGAACTTGTCAGACTGGCAGGTCAAAACTGTTCTGTGACTGTCATTCTGTCAACATAAAAGTTTTTCTATTGTTCTTCACACACCATTATTCACTTATTTCCTGTGGCCTGCGGTGCTGCTGACAGGATGGTAGTTATGTGTTGCCTCTGAACTGGAGAGGGACCCCCGTGAAGATGTCCTGCCCAGTGTCCCAGGCTCAGGCCCTGGCCCCCTCCTCCCTCTGCTGCTCGTCTCAGGGAATGACTGTCAGACTGCAAGTTCATGGAGCCAAAGAGGGGCTCCAAGTCCAGGGTAAGTGTGGAGTTATATAGCATCATTTATCACAATTGTACACTATGGCTGCTGAACAGACAGATTTAGAGGCATAATTTTGACTGAATCCAATGTTTCTGTAACTATATTTCTACTGCTATCATGCTATCATGAGTCTATGGGGATACTGTCAGGTCTGTATGTGCGCTGTGTTGGTTTCCCCCTGCAGTTAGAGGAAAATGGTCACCACTGCTTTCGCTGGCCCTGCAGTGTGGCTACAGTATGGACAGGCAACATGGAGAGCTGTTCATATCTGCACCCTTCACTGCCTGTGGGATCACATCAAAGGTGAGCCGTGGCACTCCTATTGCGCTATGACATGGGATGGAAATGATGACTCAGGGCTACTTGACTGTCCTTTTTGCTTCTACATGAAATTTGCTAAACCAATTTCTTTGCTTAATAATGTTGTGTTTTACACTGAGTGAACAAAACATTAGGAACACCTGAAGGGCCCAGTCCAGGTGCCAAGATGGGTACTTCCACCAATGGTCCTCAGGTTGAACCACCTGCCCCTCACACCCCTAACCCGATCTTCCCGGTGTTTCCACACTACTACCTCAACCACCCCAAAGTGCCTCCCTATAACCCACCCAACTCCCTCAGCCTGATAGCCCTGCCTCTCACTCCTCTACTCTCCCTGTTAGCAGTTCACAAACACACCGTAGAACTCCTGTTTCTCATGTGCCTCACCCTCCACCCTATCCTCACTACTACACCCCACAAACACCCAGAGGTGAAGTCAAGAGATCCCATCACCCTGATGACCCTTTTATTCATCTTCAACCTTTGAAACATATCACTTCCCCTAACTCATCTCCCACCTTAACAGAGATCCCATTCTACCAATACACTCTTAATTGTCACTTACAAGCCTCCACTGATCCAGAAACATAGAATTGGTCTCCAGACCAACAATCCCTCTAGACCCATGGACGAACAACCTCCAGTTGTCCCTTCTCCCCCTGCGTCGTCTCCTGATCAAAGTGGAAAGGCCTCCACAACAACAACCCTCCAATTCACACACAGCTCAGAGCCTGTCTACTATTTCTACCTCTGTTGCCCGTGCTGCAACCCAACATCTTCTCTTTCCAAACTTCCCCCTGTTGTACTACCCTCATCTCAAATCACCCATCAGCAACCCTCAACAAGAACAAAACCCTGTTAATGTCCTCCCCACTACTCCGCCTGCATCCTCTTCAACCTCTACTCCAGCATCTGGCCATCCAGTTTATCCACACTACTACAATCACCCATACTATTACTACTCAATGCCTTATGATCCATACAGATTACCCCAACCTGTTGATCATATATCTTCTGCCCCATCGAAAGGAGCTCTGACTCCTCCATCTCAGACCTCTGCTCCTCACACTATGGAGACTTCTCACCAACCAGCCCTCCCATATGACTACGCCCAGGCCAAAATGCCTATCCAGATTACTACCCAACCTCGGCCTTCTCCTGCCACTAACAGTCCTCAAACCCCAGAATCTACAACTCCTGAAATCCCACCTTTTCCCTTTGACCCTTACTACTACTACTACTACTACCATCCTGTAATGTTAATCTACAACCAGGACCAAAGCTATGATCCCAGTACACACGCCAAAAAGACATCAGGGGCTCAAGCTCCCCTAGATTCTGACCATTATAGAAGAGGAAGATTTGCTCACACTCCTGTGGCGAGTCCAACCCATGCACCCCATCCTACCACCAACCCCATTCATAACCCCTCACACCATCACATCATTCATCCACAACCTTCAACCATTCCTTCCCCTCATCGTCCCAACCCAGGGCCCCTGGAGATCTGCCAGACACAGTGATGAAAGGTAAGTCTTCATTTTGAATATTTCTACTGTATGTGTGAACTGCACCACTATTGAAAGGTGGTGGTTGTCTCATATCAGTGCATGCACTATAAAGAACCACAAGAGGGCACCTCACCTCTACTAGGTGATCCTGGAGACAACAGTGTAATTGGTTTCACTTCAGTATCAAATATCCACTTTCTTATGTAGAAGTTCAAAAACCTGGTTTGTCACACCAGTCCCGTTTCCTCCATACAGACCCTGGTTTAAAGGCCGATACACACACACACACACACACCATGTGGCTTGTCCGACCATGACTGTGATGGCTCCTTAGGTTGCTGCTCTTACCTTGTGAATGGTTAGTCTCTCGATCTCAAGCTACGGGTCTTGGTGTTGCTATGGAGAATCCATAACAGTTGGCAGTTTGGTGTTTCGCCGACATCAAAACACGTCCCAGAGGAAGATCTAAGATAGGAGGAGTGGAAGTGGTCTTCCAGCGTGTCCAAGACCATGTGCACATGCTTGGTATTTCGGGAATGTCAGTTTTCGAACTGCTTTGCTACTCATTAGTTTACACAATGCGCTGATTTGTGTCTTAGGTCCTCAGGCTGTGTGTGTGTCAACCCTCAGAGTGTACATTAGGGAGTCAATTTGTCTTTGCGGTCCCTGGCTCTCTGGTGGACCCCACGGCCACCCTTCCCCCTCTGCCTGTGGACAGCCACGTGTCCTGCACCTCCCCAGAGGATGACCTCTGACCTGTACAGTGTACCCATGGATGGCTGTGGAGTGCACAGATACGTACGTTACTGTACTGCTACTCCACATCCTTATAAAACTGTTCAACATATTACTTGTGTATGATTATTTTGTATGTTATAGTTTGATGTTCTTTCTTTTGACCTGTTGCTCATGTCTGTTTGGTTAGGAGGATGGTCAGGCCATGGTCCACTTGTTGGAGTTCAACAACATAAACACAACACCACGTCTGAAGACTCACCTGTCCGGTAAAGCCATTTTACTACAAGAACAAATGGTTCAAATCACTAGCAAATGTATTTCATTATTTTTCCCAGAAGTTACCATTTGAATGCTAATGCTTTCAAACCGTGATGATGAACTTGCAATCCTTTAGTACATATGGGATAGTGTAACATGAGCTTGTCCTCTGTGTAGGTTGATGGTGGAGTGCAGGTCTTCTCCTGGTTTTCCAGGGAAGGTGAGGAACACCACCCCTGTCCCCACTCAGGGCTCATTGGCTGTCCAGCTACGAATCGCTACAGGTAGGACTGTATAAGTAATGGAACCTTCAGGAGTAGCAGCAGAGCTATGTAGGACTCTGAGGAGTGGTTTTTATCATACTGTATCTGCCAACTAACCACTTACCCTCCCCATGTTTACCTCTGCCTGTAGATGAGCACTACAGCAGCTTCTACTCAGAGAAACATCGACCACTCAGTCTACTTCAGGGGCGACCTCTGCACCTGGAGGTGGGTCTGCTGAGCCCCCCAGACATGGACCCTGGCCTGGTGCTCCTGGTGCACTACTGTCTGGCCTACCCAGACACACCACAGGCCCGCTGGTTGCTCATCTATGATGGGTAGGTTGTTCCACTATAGTTCCTGTTTGTTTACATGCAACAGCACAGAGAAAGCACTGCAAAGATGCATGAAATATCCATATTATATAGGTTTTTCCACAGAACCTGCTGCTCAGCTCCACTAAATAACTGTCCATATAGTGAACAGGCAGTTATTTTGTCTGAAGAAAACCTCCACGTTGTTTTGTCTCGTTTTTCAGCTGTCCCAGCCGTGGTGACTCCCAGGCTCCTCCCCCACCACCTGCCCAACCCCGTCACACCCGGAGGCTCACAATCACCACCTTCCAGTCTTTACCCACAGGAAGTCCCTCCCACCTGGAGGACCAGGTCAGTTTCAGCCAATGGGGTCATATTATAGACTGAGTTTGATACAGTACTCTGTGGTCAGTGCATTTGAATGTGTTCTCCTGTCCTCATCCACAACAGCTCTACTTCATGTGCTCCCCAGCAGACGGGGACTGTATTGAGGGCTGCTTCAGTGGTTGAATTAACACTCCTATAATGGTTTGGACAATTTTGAGCACAAGGTGGGAGTATAAACCATCCATTTCTTGAAGTTATTATAATGTACTGTATTAATACTGTAGTGCTCAAATGTACTTGTTTCTTACAGTATTCAATGTGACACTCACATGTATTTGCGGTCTTAGTTACATTAACTGTTACTCATTTGTAGGAACATAGCTGGACAACTGAACAAATACACGTTTACTCACAATTGGTCAATGATTTGTTCTTCTTCAGCACTTATTCAGTCATGTAGTAAGCACAATGACATCAGACAAGAGGGGGAAAAACTATTTATTTTAACAAAAAGCTCCACATTTGGTGCCATGAGTGGCGCAGAATCTCAGTGCAAGAGGTGTCACTACAGACCCTTGTTCGATTCCATCACAACCGGCCGTGATTGGGAGTCCCATAGGGCGGCGCACAATTGGCCCAGCGTCGTTAGGGTTTGGCTGGGGTAGGCCGTCATTGTAAATAAGAATTTGTTCTTAATTAACTGACTTGCCTAGTTAAATAAAATAAAAAATAGAAAATACGTTACACAGTCAGTAGTATTAGCTTGCAACAGAACATAAGCAGTTCTCTCAAATTGAAATTCTCATGAAGACCTATAAAATAAGACTCGCTACAAGACACTTGACCTGGTTAGGTACACCATTTGGCCTACTCCTGCCTGACACGGCCTGCGTTTACTGGGCAACACTTTGGCTAGTGTATCAAGGCACTCCATATGAAGTGTTTATTCTATCACACTCCGCCTCCATTACAACTGCTGCTTGACAGGGCATTCAGGGAGATGATTCCCAAGAGCAATAAGGTTTGAGTGACTCAAAATTACAAGGAAATGTATCTTAGTTGCATACATTAGTTTGCTTATAAAAATCAGTTGACATCAAAGTAATAGAATAAGTCAAGCAAATTTGAACATTCCAGAGCCATATTTAAGGATCCCTGACTCAACTTTGTATATGATATCATCCAACGTCAACATCCAAACATGGAATGAAGAAATCAAAGGTGTTTCATATCATCTCAGATCGTACAAGTGGGAGCTGGAGTTGGGGGATTAGTATTGTAAAGACTGATTAAGATGTTAATTAACTACATTGTTAATAAATGTACTCAATTTGGCATGGACAACCAACTACAGATCAATCCAGTTCGCAGTTAAATCCTTGTAAAAATTATAACCTTAAGAAATACATTTTCTAAGATCACTCATTTTAAGATGCTAATTCTGTCAGCAGTACATTGATATATATTGCAACACAAACATGATTCTAAATTGATGTGATTACAGGGAAAGGTCAACATGTTGGACAGCGAATTGTTTTTAAGCATGAGCAGCTTCACTTCTCTAATTACAGTAGTGCCCTCAGTCATACACAGCATTGAATATATTAATAAAATGATCCCATTCATGGAAGCAGCATTCATGTCAGCAAGAGCAGCTATTCACTAACATTTGATAAGTGATTAAAAAGTTTAAAGAAAATGAAGATTAAGGACTACAGTGGGAAGAGGGGCAGAACAAACAACTGCTACAGAGCAACAGTGTCTTGTCTGCCCTGTTTACATTTACATTTAAGTCATTTAGCAGACGCTCTTATCCAGAGCGACTTACAAATTGGTGCATTCACCTTATGATATCCAGTGGAACATAGCTGGACAACTGAACAAATATGTTCATATGTCATCTAAATGGATGGTGTGGTCTCATTCTGAACGCTGCTAATGGCATGTCAAGATGATCTAGAGCCCTGTCCAGCTACGCAAATGAATGAAAGCTAATTAGGACATCCGTTTTTATTGGGCGCCTCTCCAGAAGTATCACGTGAAAGGATGGGGTGATGATCACTGAATGACAACTATCTGGTTTGGTCTCCAACTGGAGAAAACTGTGTTTGAATATGGTGGTGGTCCTGTCCCCTCAGTACACGGCCTGGCTGTGGTACAGGGGGCAGAGAGGTGACTCATCTTGATCTGTTTCATGAGGATGCTGCAGCACACTAGGCCCATGATCTAGGAGCAACAGGAGAAGGTGGGGATGCAGGGAGGAAAGGGTTAAGCAGAATGGGATCAGATAAAGAGAGCAGGGTGGAGCTATCATCCCCCATCACCTTCAGGATTAGACCACATGCTGTAACAGGGTGAGATTCATGAGTGCAAATCCCCACCTAAAATATTGCTTCTGAGACAAGCAAATGTACCAAGAGAGTGTGAATTGAAGACGAGAAACACTAATTCCAGACATTTAATGGGAGAAGTTGGATAGCTTGCAGTGAGACTAGACATTGACCTCACTGAGTAGTGGAAAGAGAAAGGATCTGTGAGTGTGCAAGGAAAGAATGATAGATCACTGGTGTAAATAAAGATGGAGGGGTAAGGAGTTACAGTGCATCAGCCACAGGTATGATGACGGGGAGCGGGGTAAAGCCCACAGGGTCCTGGTTAGGGTGGGAGAGGACAGTAGAGGAGAGGAGGATGTAGGGGGGAGGAGAGGACTGGGAGCGCTGGATCTCTTTGCTGAGGAGGGAGCTGCACACCAGGGCCAAGATCTGAAAGGATGGAGAGAGGGAAAGGAAGGGGAAGGGATGGTATAGGATGGGAGAAACAGACAAAGGTATGGGTTTATAACTAAGGAGAAGCAGAGGGTTGGTTTGCTTCAACTCTCCTCTGACAATCAGTTTCATCACATTCAGCACGGGAACAATGTGTAACACCCGTCTGTGGCTCTCTCTTCTAACCAGTGCATTTCTAACCCTGCACCAACGTCTACCCTGGTTAACAAATTTGTCCACTGAACTGTGTGTAGTATTGCCTACCAGCATAGCAGCAGTCCCAAGGAAGAGGCCCATCACCAGAGGCGCTTTGGACTCAAAGAGGTTGACGATCACTGTGGGGCAGGCCTGCAGGGGGACAGAGACACCAGAGCGGGACAGGTTAGGGCCTTGGGCTCAGTACAGAGGAGAGATATGGAAATCTAGGCCAGGCTCCTCGATGCCTCCGTAGTAGAATAAATAAAGTAACAAATGTAATTTGTCACAGTCGACAGATTATTTTACATATGTTTTTATTATAGTCAGTTATTTAGTCAATATGAGAAACGACTGAATTGGGCCTCCCGGGTGGCGCAGTGGTCTAAGGCACTGCATCGCAGTGCTAGTTGTGCCACCAGAGATTCTGAGTTCGAGCCCAGGCTCTGTCGCAGCCGGCCGCGACCGGGAGGCCCATGGGGCGACGCACAATTGGCCCAGCGTCGTCCGGGTTAGGGAGGGTTTGGCTGGCAGGGATAGCCTTGTCTCATCGCGCACTAGTGACTCCTGTGGTGGGCCGGGCGCTGTGCACGCTGACCAGGTCGCCAGGTGTATGGGGTTTCCTCTGACAACGCGCTGGCTTCCGGGTTGGATGTGCGTTGTGTCAAGAAGCAGTTGGGTTGTGTTTCGGAGGACTGACCCTAACCTGTCCCCCTTCGCCTCTCCCGAGTCCGTACGGGAGTTGCAGCGATGAGACAAGACTAACTACTACCAATTGGATACCACGAAATTGGGGAGAAAAGGGGTAAAAAAAAAAGAGAAACGACTATGCACCGGTAAAGGGCCGGTCCTGGCGAAATGAAACAAAATGGTCCCAGTAAGCAAAAGGACGTTGAAAATCTGCCTAAAATACGTATTTTCCCAGAAATTATGTTCAATTTAGGTTCTGTATTTTATGGCACATTGAAAAATACATAATTTCCGGACTTTGAAATCAGTTTTATTTTCGGTTCTGAATGAAAGTTGAAAAGATGTCGTTTATAGACGTCTATGTTTGGACCAAATCTAGGCCGGTCCACACCAGACGAAATCTAATTTGGTTCGGACTGGACCAAAAATCAGTGTCCGTGGACATTAATCAAGGTCGCACCAAATCTGAACCAACATCTGTGGACGTGGAAATGAATGCCGGATGATGTCCAAAAGGTGTCGGTCCGTGCTTACTGGGGTGTACCCAACTGTGTCAGCCCACAATGGAATTTTATGAATGTCCATCCATGTGGTAGGCCCACCGTTTGTTAAACGTTGCATTGGCTGTGACTAATCAATTTGGCGATTAAAAACTCTGAATATCAGCTATCCAACATTATCAGGAGTTATCCTGAGCCTATTTGCAATGTGTTTACACAGCAGGAAATGCAGAAGTATTACATTTTTCGCTATGATCAGCTCGTCAACAAATTTACAGATACAAACTTGAAGCCACTGATCATGACAATTTAACCCAGAAGGTGCAACTCCTGGACAGCAGTTGTGACTAGCCTGATTGTGCATTTTACTTTGACCTGTCCTGTTTTTAGGATATGTTGTTAACGTGTAAGCACGTCTGATTGGGTGCCATTTTAGGTTTGGTTCTTTGATCGGAGAAATCTGCATGTTGTAAAAGTGTCCATCTCATTACATTGTTATAGATTATCTCCAGCCTGTAGGCTACAGAAAAAGGCCACATACTCTTTCTACCATATCCTGTATTTGCTACATGATTTATGCTAGATTTGATGGAACGTTGGTGGAGCGCCGCAGCAATGAGTCTCTCCAACAGCAACCTGGAGAGGCACGCTGTGAACGGATAAGCGAAAAATGCTGCGCCTTTGAGAAAATGGGCACAGGGCAGCTTCTGCACCTGTAACTTATATTTACTCGCAAATATCCATTGGATGGACAACAATGCATGAAATACATTGAAGTTCAAGTTGCACATGTTTTTTAAGTTAATAGGATTTGGCCTATAATGAACACACTCACAGGGAGAGTGAAGGTCTCCAAAAAGCCGGTATCCGGACATGTTTTTTTGACCAAGAGGTCCAAGGCACCAATGATCCCACAGCAGTGCAACTAGAGAGAGAGAGAGAGAGAGAGAGAGAGAGAAGGCAAGTGCCATTCAGAATGTGTACATAATTGTTACAATAGTTGTACAATTGTTAAAGAGCTGTGGATTGAATTAGGCACGTTTCACTCCATCAGAGCTAGCTAAAGCTGTGATGCTATTAATAGTTTGGGAAAAGGTTTGATATTTACCGCATTGTGGAACATGGACAGGGTAACAGCCAAGCCAGGGTCTCCTTTGTTCACATACTGAGCGTACACAGTTATATAGAATTTTGCCAGCTGCTCTCCCACCTGCACAGCAAAAATAGAAGACAACACATGAGGTAGAGTTACATCGTTGACTACTACCACTTAATGAAATAGCACAGGGTTTGGTGATCTGCATGAAAGGGAAGCCTTGGCTTGAAGTTGTTTATCATTCATAATTCTCTCACTTCCTCTTTCCCTTCTCTCTCTCACCTCATCGCTTCTCATGTAGGCGAACACACCGGCTCCAATCTCTAATACAGCCAGGATAGCCAGCAGGCAGGAAAACTGGGAGGGGCAGGTAAACAAATCAGGTAAACAGCAGAACACATACAGTATGAATTACCACACTGTGGTTATATGTATCACTGGATATGTATAAACTGTCCTTTAAATTGACTTATTTCTTATTTGTGTTGACGTTAAATGTATGCACAATAAATCAAGTTGAATTTGAAGTTGCAACAATGAGAAAAGACCATGACCTTTCTGAGAAACTGAAGGTTACTATGTGCCTCTAAAGTAAATCACTGGCTATCTTCACAAGCTACTCAAGCATAGAAGCGCTAACATTCCTCAACATGAGTGCTGATTTTATTGTGAGAGCGATCATACTGTATGACACACTCAGTCATTCATCCAATAATAAACCACACAGAGAAAGCAATCGCTGCCTCAAAATGGCAACAAGAAACTCTGAGCAAGAAATAATTCACTGTCTGATTTCTACCTTGAACCTGTAGCCAAAAACAAGTTTCAGCTCATCATAGCTGTAAATTAGTAAGTGCATTGCTTTGTCAATCTGAGATATGAAGCAATCATAATTGCATCATCTGTTTCTCTCTAACATCTAGGACTGTAGTGTGTTTCGTAGGTGTTATTTCATGCTGTGAAAGTGTTTTCCAAATCTAGGAACTTTGTTAGACCCTTTGACCTCTTCCTTGAACACACTATCCCTAAGAACTAGAAACCTGTCGCAATACCCATGGAATGGTGGTGAACCAGGAAACGGGTCACCCACTGAGTTGGTCATACACAAAAATGTATGCCTAAGGCATGTCCTGCAGCAAAGCTTCATACAGGAAGCAAGTATTTCCTATCTCAAGCTCTTGTTAAATGGGAGCTTAAAAGTCTCTGGCCTTCTCAGACAGAGGCAAGATTCCCAGTGCTCCTCTATGGTTGCAAAGTGCACCATGGCTCTTGAGGTAGCGGATCAGTTGAGGGATTGATGACAAGTGCTTGCTAGGCCCTTGAGAGGGCAGAGGTGCGGCAAGGAGAACCTAAGAATTCTGTGGCAGGAAAAAGCAGCAGGTTCACTCAACAATTCAAACACTCCATGTCACATATTAGATTTCCACTGGTGCTTTGTGGGTATGGGCTTTGGGTGAAATATTGGGCTGAACAAGTTGAGATACTTTCTAGTGAGGAACTCTTATTAGGAAGTGAAACTAATGTATGTTATTAGCTCAGGTTACTTACCTCTGCCCACTCAAGCCTCTAAATCAGGGCTGTCAAATACTTTGTACCCCCACTTCAGTGTAGTGTAACTAATGGAAAATTGATGTTTTTATTTTCGTTGTAGCTTACCACTCCCAATGCAGTCCTATTCTCATTGCATGCTCCATAGTCTCCGAAAACAGCCACGAGCAATATCACTGCTCCTAAAGCAATCAACACTGACACACCTACAGTACGAGAGGGAGAAAGAGATGCCCATTTGTCAATGCTAATTATTTTTCAGTAACACTTAAAAAGGTTTACTTTATAAATGATTTAAGTGGTTTATAAGTCATCAATAAACAAAGTTCTATAGTCTGTCTATCCATGGCTTACAGCTGCAAAAAGCTTTCCTAAACATTTGGGGATGAAGTTTGTAGAGAGCAGTGTTGTGAGCTCACCGATGACAAACTGTTGTGTGTTGAGGTCTACGTTGAAAAATCCTCTGGTCTCAGAGCTGAACCTCAGCCACAAGCCCAACCCCAACATTGCAAAACCCACCAGCTGTCAGAAGAAGAAACCACAAACTGTGCATGAAACCGGTTGTGCAACCACACCTCAAGATCAGTCTCACACAAGATGTTACAAATATAGTGTATAATATGTTCTAGTAGTGAAGGGATACTTCTGGATTTTGGCAACAAAGCCCGTTATCTATATAAACTCAGCAAAAAAAGAAAGTCCCTTTTTCAGGACCCTGTCTTTCAAAGATAATTTGTAAAAATCCAAGTAACTTCACAGATCTTAATTGTAAAGGGTTTAATAAACACTGTTTCCCATGCTTGTTCAATGAACATGCACCTGTGGAACGGTCGTTAAGACACTAACAGCTTACAGACAGTAGGCAATTAAGGTCACAGTTATGAAAACTTAGGACACTAAAGAGGCCTTTCTACTGAAGGCACCAAAAGCGTGAATGCGTCTTAGGCATGCTGCAAGGAGGCATGAGGACTGCAGATGTGGCCAGGGCAATAAATTGCAATGTCCGTACTGTAAGACACCTAAGACTCGTCCTCGCAGTGGCAGACCACGTGTAACAACACCTGCACAGGATCGGTACCTCCGAACATCACACGTGCGGGACAGGTACAGGATGGCAACAACTGCCCGAGTTACACCAGGAACGCACAATCCCTCCATCAGTGCTCAGACTGTCCGCAATAGACAGAGGCTGGACTGAGGGCTTGTAGGCCTGTTGTATGGCAGGTCCTCACCAGACATCACTGGCAAAACATCGTCTATGGGCACAAACCCACCGGTGCTGGACCAGACAGGACTGGCAAAAAGTGTTCTTCTCTGATGAGTCGCGGTTTTGTCTCACCAGGGGTGATGGTCAAATTCTCATTTATCGTCGAAGGAATGAGCGTTACACCGAGGCCTGTACTCTGGAGCGGGATTGATTTGGAGGTGGAGGGTCTTTCATGGTCTGTGGCGGTGTGTCACAGCATCATCGGACTGAGCTTGTTGTCATTGCAGGCCATCTCAACGCTGTGCGTTACAGGGAAGACATCCTCCTCCCTCATGTGGTACCCTTTCTGCAGGCTCATCCTGACATGACCCTCCAGCATGACAATGCCACCAGCCATACTGCTCGTTCTGTGCGTGATTTCCTGCAAGACAGGAATGTCAGTGTTCTGCCATGGCCAGCGAAGAGCCCGGATCACAATCCCATTGAGCACGCCTGGGAACTTGCAGGTGCCTTGGTGGAAGAGTGGGGTAACATCTCACAGCAAGAACTGGCAAATCTGGTGCAGTCCATGCGGAGGAGATGCACTGCGGTACTTAATGCAGCTGGTGGCCACACCAGATACTGATTGTTACTTTTGATTTTGACACATTATTCCATTTGTCACATGTCTGTGGAACTTGTTCAGTTTGTCTCAGTTGTTGAATCTTGTTATGTTCATACAAATATTTACACATGTTAAGTTTGCTGAAAATAAAACAGTTGACAGTGAGGTCGTTTCTTTTTTTGCTGAGTTTAGAAAATAGTAAAAATAAAAGCCCTTGAATGAGTACGTGTCCAAACTTTCGACTTGTACTGTATATTGGAAGCAGTAACTCCCCTCAATGTACTGTGAACATTTCATGACTCTAGGACCAAGAAATGTATTCAAAATAGCTTCTGAAGTTTCATAATTGTATCTTTTTTAATGGGAAAATATGGACGTTTTCTTTCATTTCCTGAAAAGTTTGTTTTGGAGAAGGTTTTCATCCGAAAATGATGATTGGTAACATGATGACAGTAATGTCATCATGTAATGTGAGGTGCAGCACTGTTTAGAAAAAAAGGACTATAAATAAATAGTCTAGTTTGGGAAAGCTAGATAAACAAGACATTAAGAAAATGTTTCAAGAGGCATTCCTTTCAAAGCACAGAATAAATACTGAAAAGAATAGCTTCCTCAGACAGTGGGCAGGATTAAACTAGTTCAACGAATTAAACAGCACACTTGTGATTCTACTCTGCTATTTAAGTTTGTTTTTGATTTCGTGTCTTACTTTTGATTCATTAAAATGGGAATTCCCCTGCTTCGATTATCAGTTAGTGGACTAACCACACCCCAATGATGCAGTAAGTCTGTGGTTTTGCAACTGTCGGCTCATATTTCAATGATTTAGGCCTGCTTTTCAGCAGCAAGGTAAATGTTGTTTTGTTGCATCTTTTGTATTCTTATTACATTGATTGGATATAAAAGCCCGATCAGAAGGGTCACCTAAGCGGTTGTGTGGATGAACGCCAACATGTTGAAACAAAATGTCTTGTTCATTTCCATTAATGAAGGAGAACTGATGTGTGCGTACACTACATACGCATGAACACACACGCATACCGAAACACAGACCTACATCCACATTACACACAATTTGCTGCTGTTACTTTATTTTACCTTTTATCATTATCTATCCTGAAGCCTAGTCACTTTACCCTGCCTTCATGTACATATCTACCTCAAATACCTCGTACCTCTGCACATTGATGTGGTACTCCCTGTATATAGCTGCACATTGATGTGGTACTCCCTGTATATAGCTGCACATTGATGTGGTACTCCCTGTATATAGCTGCACATTGATTTGGTACTCCCTGTCTGTAGCTCTATTCTCCTGTATTTTATTTCTTGTGTTACTATTTTATTTGTATTGTTCTTTTAAAAATCTGCATCGCTGGGAAGGGCTCATAAGCAAGCATTCCACAGTAAAATCTACACCAGTTATATTCGGCACATGTGACAAATCCTATTTGATTTGAAGTGGACAACTGTGAGCAATAGACATGAGCTGATACTTTGATGGGAAAGGGGTTTATTCAGACAGACAATACATGCAGCTTTTTGAGATTTAGAGATTTAGCTATTTGACTTTAAGTAAAGCTTATTTCAAAATCAGTAAATGGCAAATGCTGCCTAGGTTGATCAAAGATAAATATACAATGCCCTTTGAACTATTCACATTTTACACCAGCACCCTTCTCTTTCTCATACACACCAGATACCAATTTGTTACCACTAGGACTACAGTTTATTTAGATTACGGATACTTACGGCAAAAAGGATGTTGAAAAGGATGAGGATACACTTGCACAGCTGGCCACATCCATCCAGTGCCATGATCAAAAGTTTGCTAACACGCTACACTCAGGAAGTCAGAAATACAGTCTGGTGTCCTGGGAAAAGAATGGAAGATATTGTAAACATTTAGATGTTTACAATGTGTGTGAAAAAAGTGCGGTGATGGGTAATAGACTGTATCGAGGGTATGGGGTCAATTTCACACCATATGTATTGAATTCAAAATAAAATAAACCGCGAACATGAAAAATAAAGTTGAATTTAAACAGCCTGGAAGGAGGAGAGGAGCCTGGAAGGAGGATTGATGACTAGAAACTATTCGGTTGGCCGTTTTGTGTGGATTAATTGTCGGAGTAGAGGTCCTTGTGCATTTCAGGTAAAATAACAACTCAATGTTTATATCCCAGGACAAATTAGCTAGCAACAGCAAGCTAGCTAAATAGGACAAATGAACGTTAGCTAGCAAGTGCAAGCTAACTAGCTAAATTGCCATACATGTTTAATGCCTTTCGACCTGTCCCCAAATTAATGTCATTGGTTCAGAGTTTGTTTTGATATTTTAACCTGCGTGTCGTGATCGCGTTTGGTGTGGGGGGGGGGCAAAATAAATGTATGCACGATGGCGCACGCGCGCAGCCGGTTTAGGTTCCGTGTTACCTGTTGCACAACGTTCGTCGCAGTTACCAACACCTGCGCTAAACGTTGTGCAACAGATAATTCATATGTTTACCTAAGTAGTTAGATAGTTTGTCATTAATAGACATGCTTCCAATATCCGTACATTATTGACCCGTGACAATTGAAGTACGTTAGCTAAAACGAAGTTACGTCAGACCGTCTACCTAAGTAGGCAATATAAAAGCATGTCTATCATGTTCATTGATTGGGTTAAAACGAACCGTCATTGTCTACCTCATTGTCTACGCCTTCTCCTAAACCCCGCCCTTCACGGAAAAATAATGCAAAAACTCGCAATCGAAAAGCATGGCTGTGAAAGCAAAGATACGAGTAGCGTAACCAAAAGGTAGTACATGCAGGCAAGAGCGTAGGAAAAAATGTATTCAATAGGATTGGTTGCTAGGAAAGTTTAACCTAAAATGATTTTTGCATTCGTTTTCAAATATTTTTGTTAATCATTTGTCAAAGTTTTACTCTCGCTTTTAAATTATTTGCTTACCAGTTTTAGGGTTTTGCTTTTGATGTCTTATTTTTGTTTACAATTGTCTACATTTTGCTTTCAATTGTTGTTGTTTTTATTTCAACATCCATTATTTCACCTGTCCTCAAATATAATGTTTATATTCTCAGGTTTATTTTTCATGTTCCCGATTTATTTTGATTTTGAATTCAATACATAGGGCGTGAAATTGACCCCATACGAGGGTTGGTGGAAGTATTTAGTTAACTATACAGTATCATAGACAGGGTTGAATCATTGCAAGGTAAATACTTCATTACGAACATTTTGTAACAGCTCGTGTTTGATCTTCTACCTCGAACTACAGTGAGGGAAATGTAACGCATGCATTTAGAACCTACCTGGATTATTTACGTGCAGATCAGTCTCTTCACACTGCAGAATGTAACTGCAACACCAACCCGTTCTTAAATTTCAGACGTGTGTGAAGAAAACAATGTGTTGTGGGATTTCGTCTGGTTTAAATCCAACCCCTCAATCCGAATGAATCATTTGATTGGATTAGGTTGTTGAGTGAAGGGTGGGGGGGCAGTATAACTCAGAAAACGGGATAACAGAGGATTTAGGAGTGGCAATGATGGTGAAATGAAACTTATCTTTGGCCAGTTCTGAGAAAACACTTTATGCGACAAGCAGGTGTGTTGTGCAGGTAATAATGAGTGAACATCAGTAAGCAGATAAGTGTACTGTACAGTTATAGCCACATACAGTATATCATATAGGCCTTTCATGATCAAATGATCAAATCAAATGTATTTATAAAGCCATTTTTAGGTCAGCAGATGTCGCAAAGTGCTTATACAGAATAGTGATGGGCATTCTGTCTCTTTTCAGTGAGCCGTTCGGCTTAGCTCACCACAAAGAGCCGGCTCTTTTGGCTCCCAAACGGCTATTAATTTTTATTTTATTTTTTACAAGTCGAACAGTTTGCGATAGTTTGACTGATTGGTGTTAAAACAATTCTAATTAAATTATTAAATGAAATCATACTCTACCTTAACCACAATGTATTTAAAAATGCATTGGTTTGTTATGAAAATGCTATTAATTTTTTTAAACACTTTTTAATGTATATAAACAAAGTGCATATAAATCTAACAATTCAAAACGAATACAATCTGAACAAAATAATATTGCACCATGTCAAAGAAAAATAAATAACAATGTGCAAAACTGCAGCATCCCACTTAAAACATTAAACGGGTCCCTCTTTTCTCTCTCTTCTTTATTGCCATGTTATAACCAGCAGCACACAGCAATGCTGACCATATTTTGTTTTTATGAGAGATTTGCATTCAGAAATGCAAGCTGCCTCACTTTCGAGGGGCTGATGTGGTTTCTTCTCAGTAATTATTTGTCCCGTTTTCGAGAAGACCCTCTTAGAGGGAACGGATGTGGCCACTGTGCAGTCTACCTGTCATGACTTTAGTAAGCCGTGGGTAGACAGAGGCCTTGTTCTCAGAGGATCTGCAGATCTTTCAGAACGAATGTGTGTGCGCCTGAGAATTTAGGCCTATATTATTATTTTTTTTGTTCTTTGAATTAATTAATTCTATTCATTTAAATATTTGGATTATTCCTATCTTAATTTTTAAATAATTTTATAAATAGATTCGGCTCTTCTGATATTCGAGCCGGCTTACAACGTTCACCTACAAGAGCCGTCTCATAGAGCCGACTCGTTCGCGAACGACCCATCACTAATACAGAAACCCAGCCTAAACCCCAAACAGCAAGCAATGCAGATGTAGAAGCACTGTGGCTAGGAAAACCTCCCTAGAAAAGAAGGAACCTAGGAAGAAACCTAAAGAGGAACCAGGCTCTGAGGGGCGGCCAGTCTTCTGGCTGTGCCAGATGGAGATTATAAGAGTACATGGCCATTAAGGTCAGGTCGTTCTTCCAGATTTACAAATGTTCATAGATGACCAGCAGGGTCAAATATTAATCACAGTGGTTGTAGAGGGTGTAACAGGCCAGCACCTCAGAAATAAATGTCAGTTGGCTTTTCATAGCCGAGCATTCAGAGGTTGAGAGAGCAGGTGCAGTAGAGCGAGAGGGAGGGTGAGAGAGAGGGTTGAAAACAGCAGGTCCGGGACAAGGTAGCATGTCCAGTGAAAGGGTTAGGGTTCCATAGCCGCAGGCAGAACAGTTGAAACTGGAGCAGCAGCATGACAAGGTAGCACGTCTGGTGAACAGATCAGAGTTCCATAGCCACAGGCAAAACAGCAGAAACTGGATCAGCAGCACAACTAGGTGGACTGGGGACAGCCAGGAGTCATCAGGCCAGGTAGTCCTGAGGCATAGTCGAGAGAGAGAAAGAGGGCGGAGTATACACACTTAAGTTCACACAAGACACCAGGGGAGACAGAAGAATTTCACCAGATAGGATAGACTGATGTAGATCAGGGATGGTCAACTTTGAGGAATAATGTTTACATACTGTTACTACTCCAACAGTCTTGAAGGAGTTCGCACATATGCTGAGCACTTGTTGGCTGCTTTTCCTTAACTCTGCGGTCCAATTCATCCCAAACCATCTCAGTTGGGTTGAGGTCGGGTGATTGTGGAGGCCAGGTCATCTGATGCAGCACTCCATCACTCTCCTTCTTGGTCAAATAGCCCTTACACAGCCTTGAGGTGTGTTGGGTCATTGTCCTGTTTAAAAACAAATGATAGTCCCACTAAGCACAAACCAGATGGGATGGCATATTGCGGCATAATGCTGTGGTAGCCATGCTGGTTAAGTGTGCCTTGAATTCTAAATAAATCACAGTGTCACCAGCAAAGCACCCCCACACCATCACAGCTCCTTCTCCATGCTTCACGGTGGGAATCACACGTGGAGATCATCCGTTCACCTACTCTGCGTCTCACAAAGACACGGCAGTTGGAACCAAACATCTCAAATTTGGACTCATCAGACCAAAGGAAAGATTTCCACCGGTCTAATGTACATTGCTCGTGTTTCTTGGCCCAAGCAAGCTTCTTCTTATTGGTGTCCTTTAGTAGTGGTTACTTTGCAGCAATTCGACCATGAAGGCCTGATTCACGCAGCCTCTGAACAGTTGATGTTGAGATGTGTCTGTTACTTGAACTCTGTGAAGCATTTATTTGGACTGCAATTTCTGAGGCTAATAACTCTAATGAACTCATCTCTGCAACAGAGAACTCTGGTCTTCCTTTCCTGTGTCTGTTCTCATAAAAGCCAGTTTCATCATAGCGCTTGATAGTTTTTGACTGACATTGACTGACCTTCATGTTTTAAAGTTTGATGGACTGTCATTTCTCTTTGTTTATTTGAGCTGTTCTTGCCATAATATGGACTTGGTCTTTTACCAAATAGGGGCTATCTTCTGTATACCACCTCTACCTTGTCACAACACAACTGATTGGCTCAAACACATTAAGAAGGAAAGAAATTCCACTATTTAACTTTTAACAATGCACACCTGTTAATTGAAATGCATTCCAGGAGACTTCCTCATGAAGCTGGTTGAGAGAATGCCAAGAGTGTGCAAAGCTGTCATCAAGGCAAAGGGTGACTACTTTGAAGAATCTTAAATATGTTATGATTTGTTTAACACTTTTTTGGTTACTACATGATTCCATATGTGTTATTTCACATTATGTCTTCATTATTATTCTACAATGTAGAAAATAGAAAAAAAGAAAAAAAAACTTTGAATTATTTTATTTTAAAAGTATTCTTTCTTTATTTACCTTTTATTGAACAAATTCTTATTTCCGATGACTGCCTACCCCGGCCAAACCCGGACGACACTGGGCCAATTGTGCGCTGCCCTATTTTTGACTGGTAATATATACTGTATATATATATTAGTGCCTTGCAAAAGTATTAATCTACTCAAAATACTTTGGAATGTCAAAGTGGAAGAAAAATGCAACAACAAAAAATAAGATGAAAACAAATTAATTAACTAAAATATAGTTGTTGCATAACTTTTCAGCCCCTTAATATATTCCGGACTCTGACATAGCTCATTCTGATATTTCCATGACTTTTGGATCATGTGTGTATTGTTTTGTATTGCTAGTTATTATTCCTGCACTGTTGGAGCTAGAAACACAAGCATTTCGCTGCACCTGTGATAACATCTGATTTGGACTGATTTGATGGGGGTGGGGGCAACAAAAAATCTGAAATCATCATCACGGGCCGCAGTGGCTCACAGATCTGCGTACCCACATCCAGCTAATTTCCTGCAATTCTACACTTTCTGCCATAGGGTGGAGAGAAATGTTTGCAGTTTTTAATATGACATCTGAGTGAGAGTGATGGGGACCCCGTGGTCGGTAATTCGACCATGTTTTCTTACCAAAGAAATCTATTTTAGCTGACATGGGCTAATTGAGTGACTGACGTAACGCTGATGCTTAACCAAATTTCGTAATTGCACCTTGTCTATTCTGTTATTCTAACTCTCAATAATCGGTTGAGACCCTGACTGGGTTGTGATTAGATGGAGTACAGCTACAACTGGAAGTTACTTTTTGTAGCATGTTAGGAGAGCATTTTTGCTAACTATAACCCTTAAAATGTCTTACGGCTGAGATCCCGTTAACGGGATCGACTTGACAACAGCCAGTGAAAGTGCAGGGCGCCAAATTCAAACAGAAATCTCATAATTAAAATTCCTCAAACATACAAGTATTTTACACCATTTTAAAGATAAACTTGTTATTAATCCCACCACAGTGTCCGGTTTCAAAAAGGCTTTACGACGAAAGCACACCATCTGATTATGTTAGGTCAGTACCTAGTCACAGAAAAACACAGCCATTTTTCCAGCCAAAGAGAGGAGTCACAAAAAGCATAAAGAAGATAAAAATTAATCACTAACCTTTGATGATCTTCATCAGATGGCACTCATAGGACTTCATGTTACACAATACATGTATGTTTTGTTCGATAAAGTTCATATTAATATCCAAAAATCTTAGTTTACATTGGCGCGTTATGTTCACTAATGTTTTGCCTCCAAAACATCCGGTGATTTGGCAGAGAGCCACATCAATTTACAGAAATACTCATAATAAACATTGATAAAAGATACAAGTGTTTTACATGGAACTTTAGATATACTTCTCCTTAATGCAAACCGCTGTGTCAGATTTCAAAAAAACTACAAACCCAAACCTACAAACCCACTTGCTGGTTGGATTTCTTCTCAGGTTTTTGCTTTCCATATGGTTCTGCTATACTCACAGACATCATTCAAACAGTTTTAGAAACTTCAGAGTGTTTTCTATCCAAATCTACTAATAATATGCATATCTTAGCTTCTGGGACTGAGTAGCAGGCAGTTTACTCTGGGCACCTTATTCATCCAAGCTACTCAATACTGCCCACGCCATAAGAAGTTTCAACTAATTCTCCTAATCTGCTACGAAAAAAAAGTAACTTCCGGTCATAGCTGTATACCACCTAGTCAACCCCCCCCACTGAGTTCCAAAAAAACTAAACACAAACACAACAATTTGGTTTGGTCTGGGGCCCCCTAGCGGCCGCGGGCCCTAAGCAACTGCTTATGTCTCGGGCCGCTTATGACTGGGACTGGCTCTGGTTCACCAATGGTAGGGGAATTTATTTCTGAGGTCAGACCTACCCTTAGCACAGCCATCACACACATCACAGGAGGTTGGTGGCGGTTGGTGGGACCTCAATTGGGGAGTCGGGCTCGTGGTAATGCCTGGAGTGCCATTCCATTCACTCCGTTCCAGACATTATTATGAGCCGTCCTCCCCTCAGCAGCCTCCACTGACACACTCACACAGGTATACTGAACATGAACAACTAGTATATTGCATTTGATCGGTGTATCATCGGGACGCAAAAGGCTTTTGCTTCACCTTTGGTGTGTTACCTGTTATGTGGACAATCGTTTCCCTAGGAACCAGATCCAACTGGTTTGGCTCTGTTCCATGATCAATAAAGTCCATGGCCCCAAGAAATTCCATGATATTACAGGTCAGAATTATGGCTGGCCTGCCCTCCTTGGGCCAAAGCAGACAATGGAATGACCCCTGGAAGTTCATAGCAGGTTCAGTGGCTGCTGAGGAGAGGGCTGTGATAGCACTGATGGACACCCATCTCAAAGCGGCTGCAATAATGTTTTCTGAAGTAGTGATGCTGAAGGGATTGTGGAGGAGCAATCTCAAAGGTGAAGTAGAAATAGAATTGAATTGGTTGTTGCTTGTTCACCTTGTAAGTGAAATTCATCTTTAATGTTTTTTATGCTGTGATGTTCTTGCTTTCAATAAAAATGTGAGTGTTACCACAGACACAGCAATTGATACAGCGATTTTGATGTCCCTTAAATCCCCACTAAAATAATATAACTTGGTGGATTGGCCACTGTGGGTGAAAATCCAGCGCTTGCAGAAAGAAGAATTGAGGAATATACTTTATATATTATTATTTAACTACATGTAACGTAGTTCAATAAATTATTTTGGGGCGGTGGGAGCCTAATGGTTAAAGCGAAAGGTTGCTGGATCAAATCCCCGAGCTGACAAGGGCTGTTGTTCTACCCCTGAACAAGGCAGTTAACCCACTGTTCTCTGGTAGGCCATCATTGTAAATAAGAATTTGTTCTTAACTGACTTGCCTAGTTAAATAAAGGTTAAATTAAAAAAAATAAAACATACATGTGAGTGAAAATAGCTGCAAGTAGCAATTGAAATTGTATGCACTTTATTGATTACTGAAACTGCTGCAGAAAGTATTGGCCTGTTATATCACATGCTTCCTCTCCTTTACATTGCAATTAACACTTCTACATTAATGTGGCTGCTACCATGATTGTGGATAATCCTGAATGAATCCTGAATAATGATGAGTGAAAAAGTTACAGAGGTATAAATATCATACCCCCCCAAAAAACACTAACCTCCTTTGTTAATGTAATGGTGAGAGGTTTGCATGTCGGGGATATATTTGTGCGTCTGTAACTTTCTCACTCATCATTCACGATTCATTCAGGATTATCCGTAATCATGGTAACGTCCACATTAATGTAGAAGTGTTTAGAAACATATTCTATTCTTATTTACAATAAAAGTGACTCCAACATGACACAATACATTATTTACCATTCATTGCTATTGGGCACAAAATAATCTGAAACACAGGCAAAACAAACAGCAAATGCATCCAACAAGTTTTTACAGTCACAAGCTTAATGTAGTCATTGCGTGCTAGGAATATGGAATAACTTTTTACTACTTTTATACACATAAATGAGTTTGTTCCAATACATTTGGTCCCCTAAAATTGGGGGATAATGTACACGACCATTCAAAAGTTTGGGGTCACTTAGAAATGTCCTTGTTTTTAAAAGAAAAGCACATTTTATGTCCATTAAAATAACATCAAATTGATCAAAAATACAGTGTAGACATTGTTAATGTTGTAAATGACTATTGTAGCTGGAAACGGCAGATTTTTTATAGAATATCTCCATAGGCGTACAGAGACCCATTATCAGCAATCATCACTCCTGTGTCCCAATGGCACATTGTGTTAGCTAATCCAAGTTTATCATTTTAAAAGGCTAATTGCTCATTAGAAAACCCTTTTGAAATTATGTTAGCACAGCTGAAAACTGTTGTCCTGATTTAAAGAAGCAATAAAACTGGCCGCCTTTAGACTAGTTGAGTATCTGGAGCATCAGCATTTGTGGGTTCGATTACAGGTTAAAAATGGCCAGAAACAAAGAACTTTCTTCTGAAACTCGTCAGTCTATTCTTGTTCTGAGAAATGAAGGCTATTCCATGCGAGAAATTGCCAAGAAACTGAAGATCTCGTACAACGATGTGTACTACTTCCTTCACAGAACAGCGCAAACTTGCTCTAACCAGAATAGAAAGAGTAGTGGGAGGCCCCGGTGCACAACTGAGCAAGAGGACAAGTACATTAGAGTGTCTAGTTTGAGAAACAGACGCCTCACAAGTCCTCAACTGGCAGCTTCATTAAATAGTACCTGCAAAACACCAGTCTCAAAGTCAACAGTGAAGAGGCAACTCCGCGATGATGGCCTTCTAGGCAGAGTTCCTCTGTCCAGTGTTTGTGTTCTTTTGCCCATCTTAATCTTTTCTTTTAATTTGGCCAGTCTGAGATATGGCTTTTTCTTTACAACTCTGCCCTGAAGGCCAGCATCCTGGAGTTGCCTCTTCACTGCTGACGTTAAGACTGGTGTTTTCCATCCACAACAGCATGGCTATAGTGGAGCGGGTAGAGAGGTTCAAGTTCCTTGGTGTCCAAATCGCTAAGGACTTAAAATGGCCCACAAACATACGTACAGTCGTGAAGAACGCGTGACAGCGCCTCTTCCCCCTACGGAGGTTGAAAAGGTTTGGCATGGGCCCTCAAATTCTCAAAACGTTCTACAGCTGTACTATTGAGAGTATCTTGACTGGCTGCATCACTGCTTGGTATGGTAATAGCACCACGCTCGATTGCATGGCGCTACAGAGGGTGGTGCGGACAGCCCGGTACATCACTGGAGCTGAGCTCCCTTCCAACCAGGACCTCTATATCAGGAAAGGCCCGGAAAATTGTTAAAGACTCCAGCCACCCAAGCCACAGACTGTTCTCTCTGCTTCCACATGGCAAGCGGTGCCGGTGCATCAAGTCTGACACCAAGAGGCTCCTGAACAGCTTCTATCCCCAAGCCATAAGACTGCTAAAGAGCTAACAAAATGGCTACATGGATTATCAGAGTTGACCCTTGAATTTTATTTTTGCACTGTCTCTATGCACACTCACAGGTCCCTCCCTATACAGTCACGCACACTGACACTCACGCCATCATTTGCTCACACACATAATATGTACATACATTTATACTGACTCTACTGTCTACTGCTGCTTCTCTGTTTATCATATATCCTGATGCCTAGTCACCTTACCCCTATACATATCTACCAAAGGAGGTTGGTGTCACCTTAATTGGGGAGGACGGGCTTGTAGTAATGGCTGGAGCACAATAAGTGGAATGGTATCAAACACATGGTTTTTATGTGTTTGATGCCATTCCATTTGCACCATTCCAGACATTATTATGAACATGCACAAATCCAGGGAAATGCATTTCTTGCAAAACTCTAACCCAACAAAACTCGTAATGAATAACAATGTAATAACAAATAACATAAGGTAGAACAAAAAACACACGAGAAATAAGAAGTAAGTAAGACATAATAATACAGGTCAGTCAGCTCCAGTACCAATTTACAATGTGCAGGGATACTGGAGTAATAGAGGTAATCTTTGGGCTTACCGAGTGGCGCAGCGGTCTTAGCATGCATCTCAGTGCTAGAGGTGTCACTACAGATCCTAGTTCAATTCCAGGCTGTATCACAACCGCGTGAATTTGAGTTCCCATGGGCGGCACACAATGGCCAGTATCGTTAGGGTTTGGCCCGGGTAAGCTGTCATTGTAAATAAGAATTTGTATTAACTGACTTGCCTGGTTAATCAAATCAAATCAGTGGAAGCTGGCTGAAGGAGAACAGCT
>NW_019945332.1:0-7728 GCF_002910315.2 Salvelinus sp. IW2-2015
TTTCATTATGGTCGGCCGAGAGCCCCTTGAGTTCCAGGGAAGGAAAATCTGTAACGCACAGCTATTAACAATTGAGGCCTTTTCGGTAGAACCCGGTATACTTGCTGTCCAACTTTATGGTCGCGGGACTGAACACCGCAGGTGGAGTCTTGACCTGGAATGTAGGCTTAGGGCCTGCTGCACTGCGTGAGCTCTGAGGCCTAGTGACTGTGAGCTCTGAGGGCCTGGTGACTGGTGAGGCTCTGAGGCCTGGTGATGGAGGCTCTGAGGCCTGGTGACTGGTGAGGCTCTGAGCCTGGGATGTTAGCTCTGAGCCTGGACCTGGTGAGGCTCTGAGGCTGGACTGTAGGCTCTGAGCCTGTGGACTGGTGAGCTCTGAGGTCCTGGGACTGGTAGGCTCTGAGCCTGGTGACTGGTAGCTCTGAGCCTGTGACTGGTGAGGCCTGAGGCCTGGAGATGGTGAGGCCTCTGAGTCCTGTTGACTGTAAGCTCTGAGGCCTGGTGACTGTGACGCTCTGAGCCTGGGGACTGGTGAGGCTTCTGAGCTGACTGTGAGGCTCTGACTGGGGGAACTGTGAGGCTCTAGCCTGTACTGGTGAGCTCTGAGCCTGGTGACTGTGAAGAGCCTGACGCCGGGACTGTGAGCTCTGAGCCTGAGTGACTGGGTGAGGCTCTGAGCTGTGGGACCTGGGTGAGCTCTGAGCCTGTGGACTGTAGGCTCTGAGCCCTGGGGGACTTGAGGCTCTGAGGCCTGGAATTGATAGAAAGCACACCTGTGCAGGCTCTGAGCACGTGTTTGACTGGTGGAGGACTGCTAGGCCTGGGGGACTGGTTCTCATGAGGGCCCCTGGACCTGTGTGTGCCTCTGCGTCCTGGGACTGTGAGCTCTGAGCCTGGGACTGTGAGGTCTTCCTGAGCCTGATGCAACTGGTTGGACTCATCGCATGTCCGCAGCAGGAACATGTAAAAGGCTCTGAGCGCCTGGACTGTGAGCTCTGAGCCTGACTGTGAGCTCTGACCTGGTGACTGTGAGCTCTGAGGCACTGTGACTGGTGAGCTTCTGAGGCCTGGTGACTCGTGAAGGCTCTGAGCCTGTATTGTGAGGCTCTGAGGCCTTCGGCGGACTGGTATATGGAAAGGCTACTGAGCCTGGGCTTGATCTGGTGAGAGCTCTGTGAGCCTGGACTGGTGAGGCTCTGAGCCTGGGACCTCCGTGAGGCTCTGAGCCAGTGACTGGGGGCTCTGAGTTCCTCGGACTGTGATCTCAGGCCTGGGGGACTGTGAGCTCTGAGCCTGTGACTGGTGAGCTCTGAGGCGCGGATGGGACTGGTGAGGCTTCTGAGGCCTGTGACTGTGTAGGCTCTGTCCTGGGAACTGGTGTAGCTCTGAGCCTGGTGACTGTAGCCCTGAGGCCCTGGGACATGTGAGCTCGATGAGGTCTAGCAACTACTACCTCACTCTTTCCCATTGCAAACCACTACTCAACTTCCACCCCATCTCAACCCCTATGCATAAACACTGACTTAAACTCTACCCCACTCTCCCCCTGATGTCTAAACACTGACCTCCAACTTACCCGCACTCTCACCAGCGTCATGCTAAACACTTACACTCACATCTTACCCCACTCTCCCCTATAGTTAAACACAGTATTAACTTACCCCACTCTCCCCTAGTTGTTAACACACTGACTCAACTTACCCACCACTCTCCCGAAATTAAACAACTTAGCTCAACCTTACCCCACTCTCCCCTATGTTAAAACACCAGACTAACTTTACCCCACAGTCTCCCCTATACTTAACTACAACACCACAATGTAACCTTCGAACCTACCCCACTCTCCGCTACATTCAAACAGACTGCCAGTTCATACTTAACCCCACTCTCCCCTATGTAAACAACGACCTCACCACTATACCCCACTCTCCCCTATGTTAAACAGATACCTACTTCAAGCTTATGTCACCCACTCACCTGCCACTCCCACCTATGCTAAACCACTACTCAATTACCCCACCTCCCCGTATAATCTAACAACACCGACTCAACGCTTACCCCCATCGTTCCACCTAACTGTTCAACAACACTGACTCCAACACCCACACTCCTCCCCTGATTGTTAAGACACTGATCAATGTACCCCACTCTGCCCGCTATGTTAAACAACTGACTCAAACTTCACACTCCCACTCTCTCCCCTATTAACCCTGTACTCAAACTACCTATCTTCCCTAGCTTAAACAATTGACGCAACACCCCATCCTCCCCTTGTGTAAACACAGACTCAACTTACCCCACTCTCCCCTATGCTAGACACACAATTACCCATCTCTTCAGTTAACACTCATAAAACCCCCACTCTCCCCATATGTTAACACACTGAACTCAACTTACCCCACCTCTCCCCTCCAATGTTAACACACTGACTCACTTACCCCACCTGCTCACCTATGTTCAAACACTGATCTCAACTTACCCCCATCTCCGGCTCATGTTATAATACTTGACCTCCTAAACTTACCCCGACTCTCCTCTTATTGTTAAAACAGCTGGACTCATCCCTTACCCTCATCTCTCCCCTATGAAACATCGACCACTCAACCTTAACCCCACTCTTCCCCTTATGTTAAAACTACACTGACTCAAGCTTTACCTCCCCATCCTCTCCCTCTATGTTTAAAACAGACTCAACTGTTACCCCACTCTCCCCTATCGTAAACACTGACTCAACGTTACCCCACCTCCTCCCCTATGTTACAAACACTGACTCTCTAACTTACGCCCACCTCTCCCCTATGTTAAACACTGCACCTCAACTTACCTGCCACTCTCACTCCCTCAACTGTCTAAACACCTGCACCTCAACCTTACCCCACTCTCCCCTATGCTATCAAAACACTGACTCAAACAAACCCCCACTTCTCCCCTATGTTCAAACACGACTCAACCTTACCCACCTCCCCTATGTAAACACTGACTCAACTTACCCACAACTCTCCCCTATGTTAAACACTGACTCAACTTAACCCACTCTCCCCTATGTTAAACACTGAACACGTGCAGTTCTGAACTCTAGAACTTATCTTATCGTAGTCCGTGTTTAAGAGTAGTAGATAAGTAGTAGAGAAGACTGAACACTTGGTCTCCTAGACATCCATGAGGAGTCAGGAGAAACGGGAGAAACTCAGAACAACAGACAAACAAACAGAGACAGATTCATGGACACAACACTCTTGCCAAGAGGGCGCAACAGCGTCTCCGCTTCCTATGACAGCTGCAGAGATTCAACATGCTGCCCCTGGTCCTCTCCAAATACCATTGAGAGCATCTTGATCACGGCCCGGTACGGGAATTGCTCCGGGCAGTAGCCTTATCTCTCTGTTCTACATCATATCCTACTACCTGGCTCTGTGTCCGTCTGTCCAGACACCTCAGAGAAGGCCTAATCTTTACAGACTATAGTGCAGGGATTTCCAACTTTTTCTAAAATCCTACTTTGCTACTTTGAAAAAATAAAACCTGTTGCGAGCTAGTCATTTTTTTTCTAGCTTTCAAATAGACACATTCTTCTCCCCTGCAGCTGTTTTTCCGGTCCTGTTTACTGTAAATAAATAATGGTTCCTAAAAAACTCGAGGGGCCTATAATATCTGTGATTTTTCCCCCTCAGGTTTTCTGCTTGAATTTAAAATCGATATGTTAGCTGATAGGTCAAATATGCTATTTAGGCTTCCAACTGCTAAGTTTACACCTTCACTATTGCAGGGAAATATTTTGTCCAGGAAGTTGTCTAGAAGGGATTGGATTTGTTGTTGGCCCATAGTTTTTTAGTATTTCTCTCCACTTGCCTCCTTGCATCTGTAGCATTCCTTAGCAGCATGCAGTTTGTTCGGAGTCGATGCGTCATGATTGAGTATCAGAGAGTGAGACAGAGAGAGAGAGTGACAGAGAAACAGTTTTTTTGTATTTTTGTATTCTAGTAGATTGTGATTTTGCTGCGATGTCTGTCTGTCTGTCTGTCTGTCTGTCTGTCTGTCTGTCTGTCTGTCTGTCTGTCTGTCTGTCTGTCTGTCTCTGTGCTCTGTTCTGTCTCTGTCTCTGTCTCTGTCTCTGTCACTGTCTCTGTCTCTGTCTCTGCTGTCTCCGTCTCGTCTCTGTCTCTGTGTCTCTCTGTCTCTCGGTGTCCTGGTCTCTGTGTCTCTGTCTGGTGTCTGTGTCTCTCTGTGTCTGTGTCTTCCTCTGTCTTTGTCTCAGTCTGGTCCTGGTGTCTGTGCCTGTGTCTGTCGTTCTCTGTGTCGGTGTTCTTGTGTCTGTGTCTGTTCTGTGGTCTGTTGTCTGTGTCCTGTGTCTGTGTCTGTTCTGTTCTCTGTCTCTGCTCTGTCCTGTCTCTGTCCTCGCTCTCGTCGCTCTTCGCTCTCCTCGCTCTCTCGCTCTCTCCTCAATTCAGTTCAAAATCGAAGGGGCTTTATCTGCATGGGGAAAAACGTCTGGTCTGGGCTGTCTGTCTGTCTTGTCTAACAGTTGAAGTTCGGAAGTTTAATTACACTGAGTCAATTAAATCTGTTTTTCCCAACCACTCCACAATTTCTTGTTAACAAAACTGATAGTTTTGGAGCAAGTCGGTTAGGACTTGCCAAAAACGGTAATTTTTTGGAGAAATGTCCTCTGGTCTGATGAAAATAAAATATACTATTTTGGCCATAATGACCATCGTTATGTTTGAAGGAAAAAGGGGGCGGCTTTCAAGCCAAAGACACCATCCCAACCGTGAAGTACGGGGGTGGCAGCATCGTGTTGTGGGGGTGCTTTGCTGCAGGAGGGACTGGTGCACTTCACAAAATAGATGGCATCGTGAGGCAGAAAATTCTGTGGATATTATTGAAAGCAACATCAAGACACAGTCAGGAAGTTAAAGCTTGGTCGCAAATGGGTCTTCCAAATGGACAATGACCCAAGCATACTTCCAAGTTGTGGCAAAATGGCTTAAGGACAACAAAGTCAAGGTATTGGAGTGGCCATCACAAAACCCTGACCTCAATCCTATAGAACATTTGTGGGCAGAACTGAAAAAGTGTGTGCGAGCAAGGAGGCCTACAAACCTGACTCAGTTACACCAGCTCTGTCAGGAGGAATGGGCCAAAATTCACCCAACTTATTGTGGGAAGCTTGTGGAAGGCTACCTGAAACGTTTGACCCAAGTTAAACAATTTAAAGGTAATGCTACCAAATACTAATTGAGTGTATGTAAACTTCTGACCCACTGGGAATTTGATGAAATAAATAAAAGCTAAAATAAATCATTCTCTCTACTATTATTCTGACATTTCACATTCTTAAAATGAAGTGGTGATCTAACTGACCTAAGACAGGGAATTTTTACTAGGATTAAAAGTCAGGAATTGTGAAAAACGGATTTTAAATGTATTTGGCTAAGGTGTATGTAAACTTCCGACTTCAACTGTATCTACACTAGTATGTGGCCAAAAGTATGTGGCCACCTGCTCATCGAAAATCTCAAAAATCATGGGCATTAATATGGAGTTTGTCCCCCGTTTGTGTTGCTATAACAGCCTCCACTCTTCTGGGAAGGCTTTCCACTAGATCTTAGAACATTGCTGCAGGGACTTGCTTCCATTCAGTCACAAGACCATTAGTGAGGTTGGGCAATGATGTTGGGCAATTAGGACTGGCTCGCAATCGGCATTCCAAATCATCCCAACGGTGTACGATGGGGTTGAGGTCAGGGCTCGGTGCAGACCAGTCAAGGTCTTCCACACCAATCTCGACAAACCATTTCCATATCAACCACAATTTTTGTGCAAGGGGGCATTCTCATGCTGAAACAGGAAAAGGCCTTCCCCGAACTGTTGCCACAAAGTTGGAAGCACAGAATCATCTAGAATGTCATTGTATTCTTTAACTGTAGTGTTAAGTTTTCCCTTCACTGGAACTAAGGTGCCTTCCCAGAATAGTGGAGGCTGTTATAGCAGCAAAGGGGGGGACCAACTGGAACTAAGGGGCCCGAATCATGATGAAGTTAGCCCTATTTGGTAAAAGACCAAGTCCATATTATGGCAAGAACAGCTCAAATAAGCAAAGAGAAATGACAGTCCATCATTACTTTAAGACATGAAGGTCAGTCAATACGGAAAATTTCAAGAACTTTGAAAGTTTCTTCAAGTGCAGTCGCAAAAATGATGATGAAACTGTGGTGACGAAACTGTCTCTCATCAGGACCGCCACAGGAAAGGATCTATAGTATCTAGTATCTATACCACTAGAGGGTGGAGGGGTTGTGTCCTGATAGAAGATCATCCATAGAGATACAGCAGTTCCCATGTACGTTTCTATACCACGTATCCTCCGACTGTGTACATCACCAAAATAACCTTGTTATAACCTTGTTTTGTGCCAAGATGAGATAGATCACCTTATGTTCTCACCTATAGTTATGACCAGTTATAACCTCTTTATGGCTTTGCTAGGTAAAGCCCTGCTTTATCTCAGCTCACTGGTCACCATAGCAGCACCCACCCGTAGCACGCACCCCAGCAGGTATATTTCACCTGTCATTCCCAAAGCCAACACTTCCTTTGGTCGATCTTTCCTTCACGTTCTCTGCTGCCAATGACTGGAACGAAATGTAAAAATCTCTGAAGCTGGAGTCTTATTTCTCCCTCACTGACTTTAAGCATCAGCTTTCAGAGCAGATTAGCGATCATTGCACCTGTACACAGCCCATCTGTAAATAGCACAAACAACTACGTCATCCCATATTGTTATTTAGTGTATGTGTATTGTATGTGTATTGGCGTGTATTGTATGTGTATTTGTGTGTATTGATGTGTAKTGTATGTGTATTTGTGTGTATTGGTGTGTATTGTGTGTGTATTGGTGTGTATTGGTGTGTATTGTGTGTGTATTTGTGTGTATTGGTGTGTATTGTATGTGTATTGGTGTGTATTCTCAGAATTGTTTTTATTTCATGGGAAAAGCTATATACAGTATATACCACAATTCCTGAAGTATCCTCCAATATTCTATATGTGCAACTTGTTATGGTATTGCGGTTGCTATAATATTTGATTTGAAGTGACTTTGAGGATTTGGGCATGATTTTTGAAGCATCTTGCCACAGGCCCTGCAATTCCCATTGTTTTACGAGAAGCGAATGCTAAAAATACTCAGACTTTACTTCAGTCTTGTTGGTAGAATGCAAGCATTTACTCAGGCTTTTCTTCTGTATTTTTGTTGTAGCGTAGAAGACACACAGACGTAGAATAGGCTAACAATGTAGAATAGGCTGACAATGTAGAAAAGACTGACAATGTAGAACATGCTGATAGTGTAGAACAGACTGATAGTGTAGAACAGGCTGATAGTGTAGAACAGGCTGATGGTGTAGAACAGGCTGATAGTGTAGAACATGCTGATAGTGTAGAACAGGCTGATGGTGTAGAACAGACTGATAGTGTAGAACAGACTGATAGTGTTGAACAGGCTGATAGTGTAGAACAGGCTGATAGTGTAGAACAAGAATGAGAAAGGGAGAGAGACGGGACGGAGGGAGAGGGAGAGGAGAGAGACAGGAGGAGAAGGAGAGGAGAGGAGAGAAATGAAGAGAGACAGGAGGAAGGAGAGATGAGGAAAGGAGAGAGACGGGAGGAGGAGAGATGAGAAAAGGAGAGAGAACGGGACGAGGAGAGGGAGAAGGAGAAGAGACAGGA
>NW_019945332.1:8355-18355 GCF_002910315.2 Salvelinus sp. IW2-2015
AGAGCAAGACAGGAGGAGGATAGGGAAAGGAGAAGACAGGAGGAGAGGAGAGGAGAGAGAGGAAAAAGACAGCAGGAGGAGAGGGAGAGGGAGAGGTACAGGGGAGAGACAGGAGGAGGAGGAGGAAGAGGAGAAAGGAGAGAGACAGAAAGAGAGGGAGAGGAGAAGGAGAGAGACAGGAGGAGGAGAGGGAAAGGAGGAGACAGGAGGAGAGGGAGAGGAGAGAGACAGGAGAGGAGAGGGAA
Source organism: Salvelinus sp. IW2-2015 (assembly GCF_002910315.2). Classification (NCBI taxonomy): domain Eukaryota; kingdom Metazoa; phylum Chordata; class Actinopteri; order Salmoniformes; family Salmonidae; genus Salvelinus; species Salvelinus sp. IW2-2015. Next base: position 8,601 of record NW_019945332.1, read on the forward strand.
AGGAGAGAGACAGGAGGAGAGGGAGAGGAGAAAGACAGGAGGAGGAGAGGAGAGGAGAAAGGAGAGAGACAGGAGGAGGAGAGGGGAAAGGAGAGAGGACAGGAGGAGAGGGAGAGGAGAGAGATAGGAGGAGCGGGAGAGGGAGAGGAGAAAGGAGAGAGACAGGAGGAGAGGGTGAGGGAGATGGGAGAGACAGGAGGAGGGAGAGGAGAAAGGAGAGAGGACAGGAGGAGAGAGAGGGAGAGGATTATGAAATAAAAAGGCATTTCTGTCAACCCTTCTCCGATACAGAGGTAGATTAAATGTTTTTGCAGATAAGGGGCAGGGCAGCTGGAAGATTTCTCCCTGCTTTGCATAGCAGATGTACCATCTAACTCTCTCTCTCTCTCTCTCTCTTCTCATTGCAGATTCACCTTCTAACTCCCCTGTCCCTCTCATCCCCCTGAGTTCTTGTCTGTTTGGGCACCGGTTTAATTAGTAGCCCCCCCGGAAAGATAAAATAAATACTACCTCTGAAACACTGACAGTTTTTGAAGAACCCTGACTAGACTACCTCTGAACACTGACATTAGAGTTCTTGAAGAAACCCCGACTCTAACTGCCCCACCTCTCTCTCTCTCTCTCTCTCTCTCGCTCTCTCTCTCTCTCTCTTCTCTCTCTCTCTCTCTCTCTCTCTCTCTCTCTGTGTAGAAAGAAAGTCTCATGGTCATTGCTATTGATGAGATCATGGTTGTTTATAAACTCAGCAAAAACGAAACGTTGTCTCACTGTCAATTGCGTTTATTTTCAACAAATAAGCATGTGTCTACATTATCAGCCTGTCTACCTATCAGCCTGTTCTACACTATCAGTCTGTCTTACACTATCAGCATGTTCTACATTATCAGCCTGTTCTACACTATCAGCGTGTTCTACACTATCAGCATGTTCTACACTATCAGCCTGTTCTACACTATCAGCCTGTTCTACACTATCAGCCTGTTCTACATTATCAGCCTGTTCTACATTATCAGCCTGTCTACATTATCCAGCCTGTTCTACAGTATCAGCTGTTCTAATTATCAGCCTGTTCTACACTATCAGTCTGTTCTACACTATCAGTCTGTTCTACATTATCAGCTGTTCTACACTATCAGCGTGTTCTACACTATCAGCCTGTTCTACACTATCAGCCTGTTCTTACACTATCAGCCTGTTCTAACATTATCAGCCTGTTCCACCACATTCAGCCTGTTCTACATTATCAGCCTGTCTACACTATCAGTCTGTTCAACACTATCAGTCTGTTCTACATTATCAGCCTGTCTACACTATCAGCCTGTTCTACACTATCAGCCTGTTCTACACTACAGCCTGTTTTACACTATCAGTCTGTTCTACACTATCAGCCTGTCTACACTATCAGCCTGTTCTACATATCAGCCTGTTCTACACTATCAGCCTGTTCTACATTATCAGCCTGTTCGACACTATCAGCCTGTTCTACTGACTATCAGCCTGTTCTACACTATCAGCATTGTTCTACACTATCAGCCTGTTTCTACACTATCCAGCCTGTTCTACACTATCAGCCTGTTCAACACTATCAGCCTGTTCTACACTATCAGTATGTTCTACACTATCAGCATGTTCTACACTATCAGCCTGTTCTACACTATCAGCCTGGTTCTACACCATCAGGCCTGTTCTACACTATCAGCATGTTCTCTCCTCCTGTCTCTCTCATTTCTCCTCTCCCTCTCCTTCTCCTCCTGTCTCTCTCCTCTCCCTCTCCTCCTCCTGTCTTTCTCCTTTCTCTCTCTCCTTTCTCCTCTCCCTCTCCCTTTCCTCCTGTTTCTCTCTCTGTTCTCTTACTCCTTTCTCTCTCCCCACTCTGCCTTCCCTATATCCTTCCTTATCCATATTCCATGAAGGAGCTCTGGAGGTATGACATTGTGTGAGACTAATCCACCCCTGGAAATTTAGTCAGATTAAAATGGTCCGCTTCACTGCCTCATAATTCTCTTCCTATTGATTTCCCAGGTCCAAATGCAAGTCAACAATGTACCGTTACAGTACTGCTGTTGTATTAATAACTAGTTGTATGTCTGCAGAAAGACTTTACAAACCCCTACGCAAGAGATCGTTCAGCAGGTTTTGTACCCCGGATGACGCCCTATTGCCTTAGTAGTGCACTAGGTTTCCCTATGGGTTTAGGTTTCCCTATGGGCCCTGGTCAAAAGTAGTGCACTAGGTTTCCCTATGAGCCCTGGTCAAAAGTAGTGCACTAGGTTTCCCTATGGGCCCTGGTCAAAAGTAGTGCACTAGGTTTCCCTATGGGCCCTGGTCAAAAGTAGTGCACTAGGTTTCCCTATGAGCCCTCGTCAAAAGTAGTGCACTAGGTTTCCCTATGAGCCCTCGTCAAAAGTAGTGCACTATAAAGGGAATAGCTAACATAAAGTCAGCAGAAAAATAAACATCCTCTCACTGTCAACTGCGTTAATTTTCAGCAAACTTAACATATGTAAATATTTATATGAACATAAGATTCAACAACTGAGACATAAACTGATCAAGTTCCACAGACATGTGACTGACAGAATTTGAATAATGTGTCCCTGAACAAAGGGGGGGTCAAAATGAAAAGTAACAGTCAGTATCTGGTGTGGCCACCAGCTGCATTAAGTACTGCAGTGCATCTCCTCCTCGTGGACTGCACCAGATTTGCCAGTTCTTGCTGTGAGATGTTACCCCACTCTTCCACCAAGGCACCTGCAAGTTCCCAGACATTTCTGGGGGGAATGGCCCTAGGTCCTCGCCCTACGATCCAACAGTTCCCGGACGTGCTCAGTGCGGATTTGAAAGATCGGGGCTTTTGGTTGGACCATGGCAGACCACTGTTGACATTCCTGTCTTGGCAGGATATCACGCACAGTAGACTAGCAGAATGGCTGGTGGGCATTGTTCATGCTGGAGGGGTTCATGTCAGGATGAGGCCTGCAGGAAGGGTACCACATGCAGGGAGGAGGATGTGTCTTCCCTGCTAACTGCACAACAAGCTCAGTCCCGATGATTGCTGTGACACACCGCTCCCAGACCATGACCGGACCCTCCCACCTCCGAAATCGATCCCGCTCCAGAGTACAGGCCTCAGTGTAACGCTGCATTCCTTCGCACGATAAATGCCGAATCCCGACCATCACCCCTGCGTGACGACAAAACCACGACTGTCAGTGAAGAGCACTTTTTGCCAGTCCTGTCTGGTCCAGCAACGGTGGGTTTGTGCCCATAGGTGATGTTGTTGCCGGTGATGTCTGGTGAGGACCTGCCTTACAACAGGCCTACAAGCCGTCAGTCCAGAGATCTAAGTAACGGCCATTTCCATACGGCGGTGGAGACGGGGGTGACCTAAAACAGCAACCCGATAATGGAAGCCTGTCTTCTCATTGGATAATGATGTCTTTAAACTTGGAATATCCTGGAGATTGCATCAGTAGTGTTGATTATTTTTGAGTGTGGAGGAAGCATCAACCCCTTACTTGAAATGAATATAAATTAAAACTGGATGGTGTTCAGATATAGATGGGAGGGGTTGAGGGGAGCTGATGAATGGGACGAAAAACACACAAAAGATAACTCATGTAAAATATGCAGTGCATTTGGAAAGTATTCAGACCCTTTTACTTTTTCCACATTTTGTTACGTTACAACCTTATTCTAAAATGGATTAAATTAATACAAATCCTCATCAGTCTACACACAATACCCCATAATGACAAAGTGAAAACAGAAATGTTTGCTAATTTATAAAATAAAAAAATACTGAAATGCCTTATTTACATAAGTATTCAGAACCTTTGCTTTTAAACTTGAAATTGAGCTCTGGTGCATCCTGTTTCCTTTGATCATCCTTGATCGAAATCAACCTGTGGTCAATTCAATTGATTGGACATGATTTGGAAAGGCGCACACACCTGTCTATTTAAGGTCCCACAGTTGACAGTGCATGTCAGAGCAAAAACCAAGCCATGAGGCCGAAGGAATTATCCGTAAAGATCCAAGACAGGATTGTGTCAAGACACAGATCTGGGGAAGGGTGACAAAACATTTCTGCAGCATTGAAGGTCCCCAAACACAGCGGCCTCCATCATTCTTAAATGGAAGAAGTTTGGAATCACCAAGACTCTTCCTTGAGGCGGCTGCCCGGCCAAACTGAGCAATCGGGGGAGGAGGGCCTTGGTCAGGGAGGTGACCAAGAACCCGAGGATCTGTCTGTCAGAGCTCTAGAGTTCTTCTGTGAAAATAGGAGAACCTTCCAGAAGGACAACCATCTCTGCATCACTCAACATATCAGGCCTACGGTAGATTGGCCAGATGAAAGCCACTCCTCAGTAAAATGCACATGACACCCAGTTTTTAGTTTGCCAAAAGGCACCTAAAGGACACTCAGACCATGAGAAACATGATTCTCTGGTGTGATGAAACCAAAATTGAACACTGGCCAAGCGTCACGTTTGGAGGAAACCTGGCACCATCCCTATGGTGAAGAACCTGATGGTCACTCTGACAGAGCTCCCGAGTTCCTCTGTGGAGATGGGAGAACCTTCCAGAAGGACAACCAGCACTCCACCAATCAGGCTTTTATGGTAGAGTGGCCAGACAGAAGCCACTCCTCGGTAAAAGGCACATGACAGCCTGCTTGGAGTTTGCCAAAAGGCACCTAAAGACTCACAGACCATGAGAAACAAGATTTTCTGGTCTGATGAAACCAAAATGTAACCATTTGGCCTGAATGCCAAGCGTCACGTCTGGAGGAAACCTGGCATCATCCCTACAGTGAAGCATGGTGGTGGCAGCATCATGCTCTGGGGATGTTTTTCAGTGGCAAGGACTGGGAGACTAGTCAGGATCGCGGGAAAGATGAACTGAGCAAAGTACAGTGATATTATTGATGAAAACCTGCTCCAGAGCGCTCAGGACCTCAGACTGGGGCAAAGGTTCACCTTCCAACAGGACAACAAGCCTAAGCACACAGCCAAGACAACGCAGGAGTGGCTTCGGGAAAAGTCTCTGAATGTCCTTGAGTAGCCCAGCCAGAGCTCGGACTTGAACCCGATCTAACATCTCTGGAGAGACCTGAAAATAGCTGTGCAGCGACGCTCCCCATCCAACCTGACAGAGCTTTAGAGGATCTACATGGAAGATTGGGAGAAACTCCCCAAATACAGGTGTGCCAAGCTTGTAGCGTCATACCCAAGAAGACTCATGGCTGTAATCACTGCCAAAGGTGCTTCAACAAAGTAYCGAGTAAAGGGTCTGAATACTTATTTAAATGTGATATATACGTTTGTTATTTTTAATACATTTGCAAAAATTTCTAAAAACCTGTTTTTTGCTTTTTTTATTGTAGGGTATTGAGTGTACAATGATGAGTGGAAAAAAATAACATATTTAATCCATTTTAGAATAAGGCTGAAACACAACAAAATGTGGGAAAAAGTCAAGGTGTCTTTCCCGAATTCACTGTGTATAGTACGTATATTCTTTACTCCATTTAGATTTACGGAGCGGGGAAAAAAAGTATGTAAAATATATAAAAACATCTGGCCACAGATTCTCCCATTCTCCCATCCCTAAATGAAACAACCTTTCCATCACTATGGATGTTTTTTGCTTTGTACTGAAGAAATTGGAAGGACACATTTTACAGTATTTAATGAAAATAATAAACGAGTCCCATTGAACACAAATTAAGGACGGACGACACACCGCATGAGAGACAGAGTTTTATTGTGTGTGTGTGTTGCAAATGTATTTCTTGCACTTGATGCACGTGTACTGTGTCCTGCTGTCCTTCTTGAGTCCACACAACTCTCAACTCTTCTTGTTGTTGTTGACACCGGCTGCAATCTACAATAATGAAAACAGGAATTGTACTAACATCTCACTCACATATGTAGTTACAGCAGGCCAAGGTAGGAGAGTCAGACACACGCACATGCAACCCATTCACTCATACTTACTTCCGGTATTGGAGTTGTTGTTTCAGTGGGTCGGGCGGATGGGGCACCAGCATCCTCCTCCTGAATCCTCCTCATGATGGCTGCAGAAGCTGGCGTCCTTGGGATATGTTGCCTCCTCTGGATTTGAGGTCTTACCAATGCCTTGCCCAGCTCTTGGAGAAAGAGCCGTCTCCTCTGGGTTCAACGCCATCCAGATGACAAACGCGTTGTACGCCAAGATGTTGAAGAATATCACAAGTGGCCAGTCACCAGCTTGTCTAAATTGTCTACCTCTCATTTTGTGGTGTTGTAAGTCATTATGATTTCTGGTTTTTGATGTTCCTGGCCACAGATTCTCCCATGGTACTCATGAGTACCACTTTTTTTTCATTTCTTTGGCATGTAGGACACTAGGGACGTGTCGGCTGTGAACACAAACTTAGAGGAATTGACAGGCCTGTTCCGTGTATTCAACAGCTGAGGTGGGAACTCTGGCTTGTTTATTGTATTGTTCCTACCATCATCAGCTTCCTCTTGAGGAGCTTATTTCCCAGCTTGTGAGAAGTAAAAAATGTATTGCATATGATTGTGTGGCCACTGTTAGCAATTGATGTTATTATTCAATAACAGAAACTCCAAAGCAAATCAGGGCAAGAAAAATCAGTTTATTTGAGAAGAACAAATCAAGATGTAATGCTGGGAGGTAGATGTTCAGTCTCCCCTGTCCTCAGCTTTTCTCCACCGAACAAAGGAACAGGATGCCTTTTATAACCCCCTACCCTAGCCTGGGTTGACCAATCAACTGCACCAATTGCCAAATAACAAGTATCCTGCTCCATGTAATGGATGTACAATGTACAGAGCGTAGCACACGTAGCTGAGTTCTGAGTTCAGGAGTGACATTCCACAGATTCTAAACAGATGTTGAACTGAAACCCAACTCCTATTTATATTCCCTATTGACCAGTAGTACTCTAGTTTTAAATCCTCTCGTCCTCTCGTCCTTTGTGTTCAAAATATTTCAAAATATTCTTACACCACGGAGTCCATGTGTCACATCCAGGACAACCTGCATCCCTTGGTTCTTCTCAGGGGCTCCTCCATCTGACTTCCCCGTATACACTTGCAAGTTCCACGCATATGATGAAGTAACATCACAGGCAGCCCTGATCTTGATTCCATATTTTGTAGGTTTAGACGGTATGTACTGGCTGAATGGGCAGCGTCCCCTAAATGGTATAAGCTGCTCATCRACTGTAATGTTGTGCCCAGGGTTGTTCAACAGGGGAAGGCGGTCCAACCACTTGTCCCACACTCACCTGATTACAGCTAGCTTGTCTCTCTAGACTGACCTGATAGCAGCTAGCTTGTCTCTGTACACTGACCTGATAGCAGCTAGCTTGTCTCTCTACACTGACCTGATAGCAGCTAGCTTGTCTCTCTACACTGACCTGATTGCAGCTAGCTTGTCTCTCTGCCGCCGTGCTGGTCTGGTGTCTCGGTTATCRAAGCGAATAATCCTGGAAATAATGTGGAAGTTTTCCAGAAACATTGTTCCATGGGAAAGTTATCTGACAGTTTCTGCATCTCACAGGGATTCTGTGGATTCCCCATTGGATCTGAAAACACCAGCAAGGAGAAGAACCCCAAAGTATGCATGTATATTAATTTGGTTCATCTCCTCCTTCTCCAAAAACACGCCTTCCATACAAATTAGTGCCGTCCAGACATATTTTCTGGATGGTGTCTGGGATGGACAGTTCAAAAGATGACTTTATGTCCTGCATGAGTAACCGCCATCCGCATCGCCCCTGGTTGCATTATTATCACATTGGCAGCTATGCAGGGTGGCTCATTCCTTGGGCAAGAAGACCATTCAATTTCACAATTTTCTGACATCCATATTTCTCCTCCTACAATCTGCTGAGTAACTGGTTGCTGACGTGCTCATCCTGGAGCTGGCTGAGGGTCAATCTCATCCTCTTCTTCCAACTCACTGTCAGACTYYGAATTGACAGAGACATGATCCTCATATTCTGARWATTCTYCATCTTCCGAAGTGGAAGMCGCTCCTTCCACACYAGCTCCTCTCTCTTTTCTAAGGCCCTCTGAGCAGAGATTATTTTTGCAATACTGATTGGTTGTGTTAAGGAGCCACACATGCAAAGCTATTTCTTTGCTGTGTCTCTCCCCCAATTTGCTTCTGGCTGGTGTAGAGTGTGGGTAAATTCTGAATTTTTTACAATGTATCTAAATAATGTATTGAAATGATGTATTGTAATAACATTGATGCTTGTTCCCGCAAGACATTGTGTAGTTTCAAACACTACAAAGGGTAAAGAGTGTGAGAAAAGCAGGAGAMCGGCAGACAGGCAGGGAGAAAGACAGGTTCTTGGTGCTATGTTGAAACAGCTGGCCCAGGGAGGAGGGAGACACACAGCAAACCTTTCTGTTTCATTTTTACTTGTTTTCAATGAAACAGACACTTTTCCACACTTTTATTACCCTCGGGTCCAGTGGACCCAGCCACTACATATGTAATATAGATGTGTAGCGAGGTACACAGTTTGCACTCAATCTGTCCTTTTACATGTTCTTCACAGATGCACACCGTTAAATAGATTAAAGCTGATCTATCCCCTCAAAAATAATAATAACAATAATGATAATCATGATGATAAAAATGATAATAATAATGATGATGATGATGATAAAAATAATAAAGATAATGATGATAACAATGATAACAATAATGATGATAATGACCATGATAATAATGATGATAATAATAATAATAATGATAATGATGATAACAAAGATAATAAAAAGGATAATCATGATAACAATAACGATAATGATAATGATAATGACAATAACGATAATGATGAAAAATAATGGTAATTATGATAATAATGATACTAACAATAATGATAATAATAATTATAAAGATGATAATGACGATAATGATAATAATAATAATAATAATAATAATAATGATCATATTAATGATGATAATGATGAGGATAATAATGATAATAATAATAATAACAATATTTATAAATATAAGCCCTAACTTGGCCTTACCTCCCATCTTAAATTTGTCTCAGCCCCCCAGGGACCTCTTCTAAAGACCACGGAGGATCCCACCAGCCCGTCCCCAGGGACCCCTTCTAAAGACCTCGGAGGATCCCACCAGCCCGTTCCCAGGGACCCCTTCTAAAGACCACGGAGGATCCCACCAGCCCGTTCCCAGGGACCCCTTCTAAAGACCACGGAGGATCCCACCAGGAGGATACCCCAGGAGGATACCACCAGGAAGATACCACCAGGAGGATACCCCAGGAGGAATACACCAGAGGGATCCCACCGAAGATACCACCAAGGAGGGGATACCCCAGGAGGATATCACCAGGAGGATCCCACCAGGAGGAATACCACCAGGAGGATACCCCAGGAGATACCACCAGGAGGATATCACCAGGAGGATATAACCAGGAGGATCCCACCAGGAGGATCCACCAGGAGGATCCCACCAGGAGGATACCCAGGAGATATCACCAGGAGGATCCCACGGGGAGGATACCCCAGGAGGATCCCCAGGAGGATACCACCAGGAGATATTTACCAGCAGGATACCCCAGGAGGATCCCACCAGGAGGATATCACCAGCAGAGTACCCCAGGAGGATCCCACCAGGAGATATCACCAAGGAGATACCACAAGGAGGATTACCCCAGAGGATACCACCTGGAGGATACCACCAGGATGATAATC
>NW_019945332.1:27194-37920 GCF_002910315.2 Salvelinus sp. IW2-2015
TACAGACACACTACATTACCAATATGTATATACAGACACACTACATTACCAATATGTATATACAGACACACTACATTACCAATATGTATATACAGTTGAAGTCGGAATTGTTAACAATCTATAGTTTTGGYAAGTCGRTTAGRACATCTACTTTGTGCATGACACAAATAATTTGTCCAGCAATTGTTTACAGACAGATTATTTCACTTATAATTCACTGTATCACAATTCCAGTTGGTCAGAAGTTTACATTCACTAAGTTGACTGTGCCTTTAAACAGCTTGGAAAATTCCAGAATATTGTGAAAAACTGATTTTAAATGTATTTGGCTAAGGTGTATGTAAACTTCTACCTTCAACTGTATATATACACAGATACACTACATGAACACTGTTTTTACATATGTAACTCTGTAAATTTCAATCCCTCTTATACAGACTCATTGCTCTCTATACTGTTAAAGTGTATTGTATTCAATCTGGTTCTGTAACGTTCGTCGTTGGAATGAGAAGAGGAGGACCAATCCGCAGCGTGGAAAGTGTCCATATTGTTTAATACGCAAAAAATGAACACTGAACAAAAATAATACAACGACAAACGAACACTCCTGTACGGTGAAAACAAAAAACCAGAACAGAAAATACAATCACCCACAAAACACAATGAAAAACAGGCTACCTAAATATGGCTCCCAATCAGAGACAACGACTGACAGCTGCCTCTGATTGGGAACCACACCAGGCCAAACACATAGAAATAGAAAACCTAGACATACAACATAGAATGCCCACCCACATCACACCCTGATCAAACAAAACATAGAAACATACAAAGCAATCTATGGTCAGGGTGTGACAAGATCTTCATTCTATAATCATCCTATTGTTAAAGTGTATTGTTTGGGTTTTTACCTCTCCATTGTATCTTCAAAGGGTTCCAGGAAAACTTCTAGGAGGGAAACATATCAAATGACTGACAATTGAAATGAGTCCAAATATCAAAAAAAAAAAGGTATCTCTCACTGCAGTCAGTAATGGACTCATATATCTGCCATTTAGACCTGCAGAAATTATAGAGGGTGCTCTAATGTGGAATGTGTGTATATGTGTGTGGGTTGTGTGTGTTGTTGTGTGTGTGTGTGTGTGTGGTGTTTGTGTGTGTGTGGTGTGTGTGTGTGTGTGTGTGTGTGTGTGTGTGTTGTGTGTGTGTGTGTGGTGTGTGTGTGGTGTTGTGTGTGGTGTGATGTGGTGATAGGTGATTGTGTGTGTGTGTGGTGTGTGGTGGTGTGGTGTGTGTGTGTGTGTTGTGTGTGTGCTGTTGGTGTTGTGTTTGTTGTGTGATGTGTCACCTAGCTGTTTCAATTGTGAGGGCATCATTAGGTACACTTCATACAGACAAATCTTGTCCCTAAGGCACTCCGTTACATATATAGTGGAACACTACTGATTGGACACAGGACGACCATTAGGGAATAGGGTGCCAACTTGGGACACAGACATTTATCTGTACTAACATTCACAGTCCATAGGTCCAGCATGAATCTCTGGTTCCTCATGTGCTAGTAAGCATTCCACTGTCTCAACTCTTCTCACTTTTTTCCCTGTCTCCCTGTGTCTCTCTCCTCTCCCTGTTGTCTCCCTGTTCTCTCTCTCCTCCCTGATCCCCTGTTCTCCCTGTGTCTCCCTTCTCTCGTCTGTCTCTCTGTCTCCTCTCTTTTTCCCTGTCTCCCTCCGTGTCTCCCTCTCTCTCTGTTGTCTCTCTGCTTCTCTCTCTTTTTTCCTCCGTCTCCCTGTGTTCCTCCTTCTCCCACCTCGTGTCTCTCTCTGTCCTCTCTCTCTCCTACCCTGTCTCCATCTCCCCCTCTTCTCTCTCTTTTCTGTTACTGTGTTCTCTCTGTTCTCTCCTGTTCCCTCTCCCCTCCTCTCCTGTCCTCCCTGGTCTCCTCTCCCTCTGTCACTCTCTTCTCTTCTCCCTGTCTCCCCTGTCTCCATTCCCCTCTTCTCTCTCTCTTTCCTGGTCTCCCTGTCTCCCTCTCTCTCTCCTGTCATCCCTGTCTCCATCCTCCCCCCCCTCTCTCTCTCTCTTCTTGCCCCGTTCTCCCTGTCTCCCTCTCTCCCCCTCCTCTCTCTCTCTCTCTCTCTCTGTCTCTCTGTCTCTCTAAATTTCAATTTCAATTTAAGGGCTTTATTGGCATGGGAAACATAGGTTAACATTGCCGAAGCAAGTGAAGTAGATAATAAACAAAAGTGAAATAAAAAATAAAAATTAACATTAAACATTACACCCACAGAAGTTGCAAAAGAATAAAGACATTTCAAATGTCATATTATGTGCAAATGGTTAAAGTACAAAAGGGAAAATAAATAAATATAAATATGGGTTGTATTTACAATGGAGTTTGTTAGCCAGATCCTAATTGGTATGTTGAATTTTATGTTCCTTTATACTTCCTTTATGTTCCTTTAAGGCCCTTCGTGCCTTGTCTCTCAGCTCATTCACAGCCTTGTGGAAGTTACCTGTAGCGCTGATGTTTAGGCCGAGGTATGTATCGTTTTTTCTGTGCTCCAGGGCAACGGTGTCTAGATGGAATAAGCATTTGTGGTCCTGGTGACTGGACCTTTTTTTGGAACACCATTATTTTGGTCTTACTGAGATTTACTGTCAGGGCCCAGGGCTGGTAGAATCTGTGCAGAAGATCTAGGTGCTGCTGTAGGCCCTCCTTGTTTGGGGACAGAAGCACCAGATCATCAGCAAACAGTCGACACTTGACTTCAGATTCTAGTAGGGTGAGGCCGGGTGCTGCAGACTGTAGTGGCTTCGCCAATTCATTGATATATATGTTGAAGAGGGTGGGGCTCAAGCTGCATCCCTGTCTCACCCCACGGCCCTGTGGAAAGAAATGTGTGTGTTTTTTGCCAATTTTAACCACACACTTGTTGTCTGTGTACATGGATTTTATAATGTCATATGTTTTTCCCCAAACACCACTTTCCAACTTGGCATACCCTCATGCCAAATTGAGTTAAATGCTTTTTTGAAATCAACAAAGCATGAGAAGACTTTGCCTTTGTTTTGGTTTGTTTGTCAATTAGGGTTTGAAAAAAAAGCCAATTTGACATTTGCTCAGTACGTTGTTTTCACTGAAGAAATCAACTAGTCTGCTGTTAATGATTATGCAGAGGATTTTCCCAAGGTTGCTGTTGACACATATCCCACGGTAGTTAATGGGGTCAAATTGGTCTCCACTTTTGTGGGTTGGGGTGATGAATCCTTGGTTCCAAATATTGGTGAAGATGCCAGAGCTGAGGATGATGTTAAAGAGTTTAAGTATAGCCCATTGGAATTTGTGGTCTGTATATTTGATCATTTCATTGATAACACCACTGGCCTTTTTGGGTTGGAGTGTTTGTATTTTGTCCTGCAGTTCATTCAATGTATTCGGAGAATCCAGTGCGTTCTGGTAGTCTTCACTAGTTGATTCTAATAATTGTATTTAATCATGTAGATTTTTATTGCTGTTTGTTCTGTTTGTTCTCGAGTTTCAAGTGTGATGTTTCTGCATGCTGTGCTCCTGCTCTGCACATTTGTAGGTAAGTGAAACGTGACAATGATGCATAAAAAAATGATATTACGTTTTACGTTACATTTTCTTTTCATTAACTTATCTTAACGTTCTTTTGTTGTTTGCACTATCCTTCTGACCGCAGCCAGGTCCCATCTACTTATTAACTTGTTATGGATAGGGGGCAGCATTTTCAAGTTTGGATGAAAAGCGTGCCCAGAGTAAACTGCCTGCTACTCAGGCCCAGTTGCTAATATATGCATAGTATTAGTATATTTGGATAGAAAACACTCTGAAGTTTCTAAAACTGTTTGAATGATGTCTGTGAGTATAACAGAACTCATATGGCAGGCAAAAACCTGAGAAGAATCCAACCAGGAAGTGGGAAATCTGAGGTTTGTAGGTTTTCAACTCATGGCTTATCAAATACACAGTGTCTATGGGGTCATTTTGCACTTCCTAAGGCTTCCACTAGATGTCAACAGTCTTTAGAACCTTGTTTGATGCTTCTACTGTGAAGTGGGGCCGAATGAGAGGGGAATAAGTCAGAGGTCTGCCAGAATGCCTTGAGCTCGTGACGCTCGTTCACGGGAGAGCGAGCTTTGTTCCATTGCTTTTCTGAAGACAAAGGAATTCTCCAGTTGGAATATTGTTGAAGATTTATGTTAAAAACATCCTAAAGATTGATTCTATACTTCGTTTGACATGTTTCTACAGACTGTAATATGACTTTTCGTCTAAACTTTTGCCTGGACCTCCCCTGAGTTTAGATTGTGTACTGAACGCGCGAACCAAAAGGAGTCATTTGAACATAAATTATGGACTTTATGGAACAAATCAAACATTTGTTGTGGAACTGGGATTCCTGAGAGTGCATTCTGATGAAGATCATCAAAAGGTAAGTGAATATTTATAATGCTATTTCTGACTTATGTTGACTCCAACATGGCGGATATCTTTTGGGGTTGTGTTGGTCTCTGAGCGCCGTACTCAGATTATTGCATGGTTTGCTTTTTCTGTAAAGTTTTTTTGAAATCTGACACAGCGGTTGCATTAAGGAGAAGTATATCTTTAAATCTGTGAATAACACTTGTATCTTTTATCAATGTTTATTATGAGTATTTCTGTGATTTGATGTGGCTCTGTGCAAATTCACGGGATGTTTTGGAGGCAAAGCCAAATGTAAACTGAGTTTTTTGGATATAAATATTAATCGAACAAAACATACATGTATTGTGTAACATGTTGTCTCGGGAGTGTCATCTGAAGAAGAATATCAAAGGTTAGTGATTCATTTTATCTCTATTTCTGCTTTTTGTGACTCCTCTCTTTGGTTGGAAAATCGCTGTATGCTTTCTGTGACTAGTTGCTGACCTAACATAATGATATGTTGTGCTTTCGCCGAAAAGCTTTTTTGAAATCGGACACTGTGGTTGGATTAACCAGAATTTTATCTTTAAAATGGTGTCTAGTACTTGTATGTTTGAGAAAATAGAATTATGAGATTTCTGTTGATTGAACTACGGAGTTGTGGAAACACGCGTGGACCTGAATTGTGATAACTGCAGTGGCCAAAACAAGACCGAGTTTGTCTCTCATACCATGCCACTACTTTTACCAATTTTAGTCTTAATCTTTACTACACCACTCACTGTTTAGCACATTACCTCACATGTGAATCCTTAATGAGATGGGTGGGGTTAAAGCTTAAGAGAGTGTGAACGATGCTGAATGGGTGTAGATAAAGGAGAGCTCTCCAGTAAGTACCAAATAATTCAAAGGCCTTTTTCACAAATGTGAATTTGCAAGTTTAACAACTTTCAAAGCAGAATTACTTCCCCATTGTTCCTCAAATTGAGTGTATGATATACTATTTTGTAGCTCTGAGTCTCTACTTTAATCCAATGTAAATAACACTATTTCACATTTTGCTACATACTGTAAGACCGATTTGAGCCAATCGTCACACTGTTTAGGGTTTCTACTGCCAAGTTTACACCTTCACTACTACAGTGGAACGATTTGTCCAGGAAGTTGTCTGGAAGGGATTTCATTTGTTGTTGCCTAATTGGTTTTTGGTAGGTTTCCACATTGCATTCCTTCCATCTACAGCATTTCTTAATATTACTCAGTTCCTTTGGCGTTGATGCCTCATGATTCAGTATTGCTTTGTTCAAGTAGACTGTGATTTTGCTTTGATCTGATAGGGGTGTCAGTGGGCTGACTGTGATCGCTCTGAGATACTCTGAGAGACTCTGAGAGACTCTGGGTTGAGGTCAGTGATAAAGTAGTCTACAGTAYTACTGCCAAGAGATGAGCTATAGGTGTACCTACCATAGGAGTCCCCTCGAAGCCTACCATTGACTATGTACATACCCAGCRTGCGACAGAGCTGCAGGAGTTGTGACCTGTTTTTGTTGGTTATGTTGTCRTAGTTGTGCCTACCGGGGCATATGGGGGTGGGAATGCTGTCACCTCCAGGTAGGTGTTTGTCACCCTGTGTGCTGAGTGTGTCAGGTTATTGTCCAGTTCTGGCATTTAGGTCGCCACAGACTAGTACATGTCCCTGGGTCTGGAAATGATGGTGGACGCTCTTATGGGTTGTCTCTGTCACACGTCATCCCCTCCCCCTCTCCTCCAGCACTCTGATCCTCTCCTCTAGTGCTCTGCTCCTGCTCGTTCTCCTGTTGACGTTGTCGCATCACAGTCCAGGGTGCAGACGTGTCTCTCTGGGCTGAGGTGGTGTTGTTGCTGGACAATTTTTTTGTGTTGACTGGAATGTAATCCCCTGCTGTTCCAGCTCCACCTGCCTTACCTCCAGCTGGGTGCATGTATCCTTCATTTCAATGAGGGAGTTGTACTCTGTGCTGGGAGGTTGACTTCCCGCTTGGGGTTGCTCATCTGTGGGTTGTATAATGAAGAGGTCTGGTCTGACACGCTTATATAACGTATCTAACGTATCTTTCTCAAGAGAGAGCTTATCCTGCTCTCTTTGATTATGTGAAGTCCAGCTGAAACTGTTTGGGTGTCCTGGAACGT
This sequence comes from Salvelinus sp. IW2-2015, assembly GCF_002910315.2. Lineage (NCBI taxonomy): Eukaryota > Metazoa > Chordata > Actinopteri > Salmoniformes > Salmonidae > Salvelinus > Salvelinus sp. IW2-2015. Next base: position 33,796 of record NW_019945332.1, read on the forward strand.
TACTGCTCCAGATATGTACACGTTTTACATTGGCTGACTAGAGTCCTCGTTGTCCAGAATCCCGAGTTTCTACCCCATCGGTAACACCCCCCCCCCCATCTTAAAGAGGGTAGAAGGGTTCATATAGCGCTGCGTCATGCAACGGGATGGTCTCCGTGGAAGATTAAGTTGCTTGTGTTCCAATTTTTATAATAGTAAAAAATCAAGTGTCTGTCGATTTCCCATAAGAATCGTGTTGTTGTACTCTTTCCTTCCTTCTCCTTTTTTTTACATCCAGAGGGTACTGTATTGAACCTCTGAACATTGGGAGAGGGCTTCAAAGGCTCTGCATTTGGGTTGGGGGAGGCTGTGAGTCTCTCCTGCCATTGTTGTGTGACTTCATGGGCTTTCACACCTCTCACTTCAAACCTCAGTGCTAATTGAAGTGTATCTGTTTTGTCCTAGCAAGCTTGGTAGCTAAACTTGCATTCAGTCCTTAACTTCGCATCAGTCCTTATAAAGTCAAACATGTAAGTGTAATTATTTCTTCATGCCTTTAAAATAGACTAAACATGACTCACTCAGTTCCAGGATGGATGGTGTTTTCAGGTTCCAGGTTGGTGGTGTTTTCAGGTTCAGGTTGGAGGGTGTTTTGGTTCAGGTTGGAGGTGTTTCTGGTTCAGGTAGGATGGTGTTTTCAGGTTCCAGGTTGGATGGTGTTCAGGTTCCAGGTTGGATGTGTTTTCAGGTTCCAGGTAGGATGGTTGTTTTCAGGTTCCAGGTTGGATGGTGTTTTCAGGTTCAGGTTGGATGGTGTTTTCAGGTTCCAGGTGGATGGTGTTTTCAGGTTCAGGTTGGATGGTGTTTTCAGGTTCCAGGTTGGATGGTGTTTCAGGTCCAGGTTGGAGGGTGTTTTCAGGTTCAGTTGGAGGGTGTTTTCAGGTTCAGGTTGGGGTGTTTTCAGTTCCAGGTTGGATGGTGTTTTCAGGTCCCGGTTGGATGGTGTTTTCAGGTTCCAGGTTGGATGGTGTTTTTCAGGTTCCAGGTGGATGGTGTTTTCAGGTTCAGGTTGGATGGTGTTTTCAGGTTCAGGTTGGGATGGTGTTTTCAGGTTCCAGGTTGGATGGTGTTTTCGGTTCCAGTTGGAGGGTGTTTCAGGTTCAGGTGGATTGTGTTTTCAGGTTCCAGGTTGGATGGTGTTTTTCAGGTTCAGGTAGGATGGTGTTTTCAGTTCCAGGTTGTGGTGTTTTCAGGTTCCAGGTTGGATGGTGTTTTCAGGTTCCAGGTTGGATGTTGTTTACAGGTTCCAGGTTGGATGGTGTTTTCAGGTTCCAGGTTGGATGGTGTTTTCAGGTCCCAGGCTGGATGGTGTTTTCAGGTTCGGTTGATGGTGTTTTCAGGTTCAGTGGTGGTGTTTTCAGGTTCCAGGTTGGATGGTGTTTTCAGGTTCCAGGTTGGATGGTGTTATTCAGGTTCCAGGTTGGAGGGTGTTTTCAGGTTCAGTTGGATGGTGTTTTCAGGTTCCAGGTTGGATGTGTTTTCAGGTTCCAGGTTGGAGGGTGTTTAGGTTCCAGGTTGGAGGTGTTTTCAGGTTCAGGTTGGATGGTGTTTCAGTTCAGGTTGGATGGTGTTTTCAGGTTCCAGGTTGGATGTTGTTTACAGGTTCCAGGTTGGATGGGTGTTTTTCAGGTCAGTTGAGGGTGTTTTCAGGATCCAGGTTGGATGGTGTTTTCAGGTTCCAGGTTGGATGGTGTTTTCAGGTTCAGGTTGGAGGGTGTTTTCAGGTTCAGTTGGATGCGAGCTTCAACTGGAAGCCAGTGGAGAGAGCGGAGGAGCGGGGTGACGTGAGAGAACTTGGAAGGTTGAACACCAGACGGGCTGGCGCGTTCTGGATGAGTTGTAGGGGTTTAATGGCACAGGCAGGGAGCCAGCCACAGCGAGTTGCAGTAATCCAGACGGGATGACAAGGCGCCGGATTAGGACTGCGCCGCTTCCTGTGTGAGGCAGGGTCGTACTCTGCGATGTTGTAGAGCATGAACCTACAGGAACGGGTCACCGCCTTGATGTAGTTTGAGAACGACAGGGTGTTGTCCAGGATCACGCAACGTTCTTAGCACTCTGGGAGGAGGACACAATGGAGTTGTCAACCGTATGGCGAGATCATGGAACGGGCAGTCCTTCCCCGGGAGGAAGAGCAGCTCCGTCTTGCCGAGGTTCAGCTTGAGGTGGTGATCGTCATCCCACTGATATGTTCGCCAGACATGCAGAGATGCGATTCGCCACCTGGTTATCAGAGGGGGGAAAGGAGAAGATTAATTGTGTGTTCGTCTCATAGCAATGATAGGAGAAACATGTGAGGATATGACAGAGCAAGTGACTTGGTGTATAGCGAGAATAGGAGAGGGCTAGAACAGAGCCCTGGGGGACACCAGTGGTGAGAGCACGTGGTGGCGAGACAGATTCTTGTCTGGGCCATTGAATGTCGATTCCATTTGTCCCTATACTGACATTCTGCTTGTATGATTGCCCTTGCGGAGGGATAACCTACTGTTTATATTCAGCTATATTCCCAACGTCTTTCCATGGTTGAATGAGGTGGTTTGCGCTTTCAGTTTTGCACGAATGCCGCTTCATCCACAGTTTTCTGTTGGGGTAGGTTTTAATAGTCACAGTGGCTATTAATGACATGCTGTCAATAATACAATAGATTAGTTCTATATACAGTGTGTGCAAATGAGGGAGGATAAGGGAGGTAAGGTAATAATTAGGCCATAGTGGAAATAATTACAATATAGCAATTAAACACTGGAGTGGGGATGAGTGTGCAAGTAGAGATACTGGGGTGCAAAGGAGTAAAATAAATAAAAAATAACAGTATGGGGGATGAGGTTGTTGGATGGGCTAATTACAGATGGACTATGTACGGGTGCAGTGATCTGTGAGCTGCTCTGACATATAAAGCTTAAACTTTTATGGCTGCAATCCAGTTAACGGGATCGATATGACAACAGCCAGTGAAAGTGCGATTCAAACAACAGAATCTCATAATTAAAATTCCTCAACATACATGTATCTTTATACCATTTTAAAGGTAATCTTGTTGTTACCCACAAAGTGGCCGATTTCAAATAGGCTTTTCAGCGAAAGCACCACAAACGATTATGTTAGGTCACCGCAAAATCACAGACAAACACTGTCATTTTTCCAGCCAAAGACAGGAAATTAGATAAAATGAAATCAATAACCTTTGATGATCTTCATCAGATGACTCATAGGACTTCATGTTACACAATACAAATATGTTTTGTTTCGATAAAGTTCATATTTATATCCAAAACCTCAGTTTACATTGGCGCGATGTTCAGAAATGCCTCCAAAACATTCGGAGATTGCAGAGAGCCACGTCAAATAATAAATACTCATCATAAACTTTGATGAAAGATACATGTTTTACATAGTAAAGATACACTTGTTCTTAAAGTTAGTGAGGGAGATATGAGTCGCCAGCTTCAGTGATTTTTGCAGTTCGTTTTCCAGTCATTGCAGGAGAGAACTGGAAGGAGGGCGGCCAAAGAGGAATTGGCTTTGGGGGTGACCATAACTGCTGGAGCGCGTGCTGCTATGGTGGGTGCTGCTATGGTGACAGTGAATGAGATAAGGTGGACTTTGCCTGCAAGACTTATAGGTGACCTGGAGCCAGTGGGTTTGGCGACGAATTTGAGCGAGGCCAGCCAACGAGAGCATACAGATTGCAGTGGTGGGTGTATATGGGGCTTTGGTGACAAAACGGATGGCTGTGATTGACTGCTTTCCAATTTGCTGAGTAGAGTGTTGGAGGGTATTTTGTAAATGACATCGCCAAAGTCAAGGATTGGTAGGATAGTAGTTTTACGAGGGTATGTTGGCAGCATGAAGTGAAGGTGCTTTGTTGCGAAAAAAAGAAGCCAATTCTAGATTTAATTTGGGATTGGAGATGCTTAATGTGAGTATGGAATGAGAGTTTACAGTCTAACAAGACACCTAGGTATTTGTAGTTGTCCACATATTCTTAGTCAGAACCGTCCAGAGTAGGATGCTGGACGGGCGGGCAGGTGTGGGCAGCGATTGGTTGAAGAGCATACATTCAGTTTTACTTGCCATTTAAGA
>NW_019945332.1:37945-41626 GCF_002910315.2 Salvelinus sp. IW2-2015
AAAGAGAGATGATCAACATACATGTGTTCTGAACATGGAAACACTCAAACTTAGCTGAATAAACAATATATTCCCAATTCAGTTTTTAAGGGATTAATCACATAAAACAAGAAGTAAAAATAAACATTTTAAACAGCCTCAAAACGGAATAGCAGGATTTAGGAGAAAACAGGCTGGGACACACACACACACACACACACACACACATACACACACACACACACACACAATTCGTTAGTTAGCGTGTTTACTTTTCCATTCAGACCAACGGGTCAAGACCAAGCCAGCATCTTAAATAAGTGATAGCGTCCGCTGCTCCAGGAAGATTCTGACTGACGGTTTTACTTCAGAGTCAGAGAAGGAGAGAGCGACGAGAGAGAGAGAGACGACAGAGAGAGAGACAGAGAGAGAGAGACAGAGAGAGAGAGATAGAGAGAGAGAGAGAGACAGAGAGAGCAGAGAGAGAGAGAGACAGAGAGAGAGACAGAGAGACGAGCAGAGAGGACAGAGAGAGGACAGAGAGAGAGAGAGAGCAGAGAGAGAGACAGAGAGACGAGACGAGAAGAGACAGAGAGAGAGAACAGATAGGCAGAGAGAGAGAGACAGGAGAGAAAGAGGCAGAGAGAAAGAGACAGAGAGACAGAGAGACAGAAGAGGGAGACAGAGAGGGAGACAGAAAGAGAGACAGAAAGAGAGAGGGAGACAGAGAGGAGACAGAAAAGAGAGACACGAAAGAGAGACAGAACAGAGAGAGGAGACAGAGAGGGAAAGACAGAAAGAGAGACAGAGAGGGAGACAAGAGAGGGAGACAGAAAAAGAGACAGAAAAAGAGGGAGACAGAAAGAGAGACAGAAAAGAGAGACAGAGAGAGGAGGGATCAGAAAGAGGACAGAGAGAGGAGACAGAGAAGGGAGACAGAGAAGAAGAGACAGAGAAGAGAGACAGAAAGAGAGACAGAAAGAGAGACGGAGAAGAGAGGAGACAGAGAGGAGAGACAGAGAGAGAGAGACCGAAAGAGAGAAGAGAAGAGAGACGAAAGAGAGAGAGGGAAGACAGAGAGAGAGACAGAGAGGAGACAGAGAGGGAGACAGAGAGGGAGACAGAGAGGGAGACAAGACAGAGGAGCAGAGAGGGAGACAGAAGAATGACAGACATAGGACAGAAGAGAGACAGAGAGAGAGAGAGACAGAGAGACAGAGACAGAGGGCCAGAGAGAGAGAACAGAGAGAAGACAGAAAGAGAGACAAGAGGGGAGACAGAGAGGGAGACACAGAGAGGGAACGAGAGGGAGAAACAGAAAGAGAGAGAGAACAGAGAGGAGGAAGACAGAGAGGGAAACAGAGAAAGAGAGAAGAGAAGGGAGACAGAGAGGGAGCAGAAAGAGAGATCAGAAAGAGCAGACAGACATAGGGACAGACGAGAGACATGAGAGACAGAGAGAACAGAGACAGAGGCCAGAGAAGAGAGACAAGAGCAGAGAGACATGAGAGAGACAGAGAGAGAGAGAGACAGAGAGAGAGAGAGACAGAGAGAGAGAGAGACAGAGAGAGAGACAGAGAGAGAGAGACAGAGAGAGAGAGAGACAGAGAGAGAGAGAGAAACAGCAGCATCACATTCTGTGGGACCAACCTGCAGCCATTAAGATAAAGCTGTCTTCAGAAGATTCACAATATATCCCTGCAAACAGAAGAGGTAGTGAGGCTGTTCATTCTCCAGCCATCGGCCAATAGTTTTTCTGAAGCATGAAATAACTCCACAAAGTCTCGGCAAACAAACTTTTGGAAAAATACAATAAATATATAAATATTATTTAGCTCATTGCAATTTCCTGCAAAGCGATACACAATTTATGAAATAGATGGGTAATTTCATAATCGCTATATTCGACTGCCAATCTGTAACAGTCAATCAATCCACAGACTGTCAATCAAACATTGCCCTTAACAGCTCAGTCATTCTGTCTCTGATAGTAACCTTGTAACTCTATAGTTCCTTTAGTAACACTTATAATAATACTTATATTATAAGTATTATAGAAATTCTTATAGTATAAGTATTATATGTAGTATAGTAATACTTATATTATAAGTATTATAAGTATTATAACAATACGTATATTATAAGTATTATAAGTAGTACAAGAATTATAGTAATACTTATATTATAAGTGTTATAAGTATTGTAGTAATACTTATAGTATAAGTGTTATAAGTATTATATTAATACATGTATTATAAGTATTATAAGTAGTATAGTAATACTTATATTATAAGTATTATAGAAATACTGATGAAACGTTCCTATAGTAATACTCATATATGTTCCTGTAACACTCTCATTAATCGTTCTCACCGTGCAGCATGGGGGGGTCCCTGATTTCAGCAGTAGAGAGAGAGACACACACGGGGGGGGAGTTGTCCCTGATTTCAGCTGTAATGAGAGAGAGACCGGGGTGGGGGGTGGGTCCCCTGATTTCACAGCGTAAGAGAGAGAGAAAACGGGGGGGGTGCCCTGAATTTCTAGCTAATGAGAGAGAGACACGGGGGGGGTCGGTCCCTGATTTCAAGCTGTAAGAGAGGAGAGACACGGGGGGAGTCCGATTCCAGCTGTAATGAGGAGAGAAGACACGGGGGGGGGTGGGTCCCCTGATTCACGTGCGGAGTATGAGAGAGACACACGGGGGGTCCCTGATTTCAGAGTAGAGAGAGAGACACGGGGAGGGTCCCTGATTTCAGCAGTAGAGAGAGAGACACGGGGGGGCCCTGGTTTCAGCTCTGTATATGAGAGAGGAGACCGGGCGGGGGTGGGTTCCCGATTTCAGCAGTAGAGAGAGAGACAACGGGGGGGTCCCTGATTTCAGCTGTAAGAGAGAGAAGACACGGGGGGGGGGGGTCCCGTGATTTCACTTGTATGAGAAGAGACACGGGGGGTGGTGGTCCCTCGATTTCAGCAGTAGTTTAAGAGAGAGCACACGGGGGGGCCCTGATCTTCAGCAGTAGAGAGAGAGAACACGGGGGCGGGGGGTCCCTGATTTCAGCAGTAGAGAGAGAGACACGGCGGGGGTGGGTCCCTATCAGCCAGTAGAGAGAGAGACACGGGGGGGGTCCCTGATTTCAGCTGTAATGGAGAGAGAGACACGGGGGGGGGGTCCCTGATTTCATCTGTAGGAGAGAGACACGGGGGGTCCCTGATTTCAGCTGTAGTGAGAGAGACACGGGGGGTCCCTGATTTCAGCTTGTAGTGGGCATGAGACAGGGGCGGGGGGGGGTCCCTGATTTCAGCTGTAGTGAGAGAGACACGGGGGGGTCCCCTGATTTAGCTGTTAGTGAAGAAGAGGAACAGGGGTGGTCCCTTGATTCAGCTAAGACGTGAAGAGACACGGGCGGGGGGGTCCCTGATTTCAGCTGTAGTTGAGAGAGACACGCGGGGGTCCCTTGATTTCAACTGTAGTGAATGAGACCACGGGGGGGGGGGGTGGGTCCCCTGATGTCACTGTAGTGAGAGAGAGACCAACGGGGGGGGGGGTCCCTGATTTCAGCGTAATAAGAGAGACACGAGGGGGGGGGGTCCTGATTTTCAGCTGTAAGAGAGAGAGACATCGGGGGGGGTAGGGTCCCTGATTTCAGCTGTAGTGAGAGAACACGGGGGGTCCTGCATTCAGGCAGTAGAGAGAGAGACACC
>NW_019945332.1:46995-47659 GCF_002910315.2 Salvelinus sp. IW2-2015
TGTACTGAATGTAGAAGTCAGACAGCTCCTTATTGGAGGCCTGTATGTACTGTACTGAATGTAGAAGTCAGACAGCTCCTTATTGGAGGCCTGTACTGTACTGTAATGTACTGAATGTAGAAGTCAGACAGCTCCTTATTGGAGGCCTGTATGTACTGTATGACGCAGCCCTGGAAAGTCTTGGGGAGTGTCCCAAATGGAATCACTTTCCCTATTCACTAGTATCCTAATGACACTCTATACCACAGAGGTATGGTTCTCGAAGTCAGACTCCAGTCAGACTCAAATCACAAATGTGATGACTTGCATCTCGACTTTGACTTTAACACCAATGACTCGTTACTTAACTTGGACTTGAGCCTTTTGACTCGACCTGACTTGATACCCTCCCCAAGCCCCAGCATTTAAAATGATGCTATTAAAAACGTGTGCAGCGCATCAACTCATTTAAGGGATTACAGTTTGAATCCGGACAGCAGCCAATCAAATTGTGCCAGCTGAGAAAAAGTTGTGCGTGGCAGTGAAGAGGAACGTCGGCGAGTGGATTCAGGTGGAGCCCTTGGAAAGATGATACCCCAAAATTATAATTTTCGGATATAAAGACGACGCTGTATCAACAGATTGCAACTTGCAAAACATGCGGGAAGAAAATGACAGACGGAGG
>NW_019945333.1:0-9830 GCF_002910315.2 Salvelinus sp. IW2-2015
CATGGAGTCATTAAACAACACAGACTGGTGCAACTGGAACAATGTGAAGAGGTAGGCCTAAATGCTTATTTTAATCCACTTATTATTCTGTTTAATTTATTTCTGATCCAACTTATCATGCCGTCGGTCTCGCATTATCACATGCTTAGTTCAAACMGTAGTTTTGAGAAACCCAACACATAGTCAAGTGAAATCAGAGTTAACTCAYTYATTAATGRYAMATCCATACCATGAAMCTCTTAATAATGTCTTTCAGAGCACWTAATGTTGCCCTCTCTTGTACTAATAGTACCCCTCCTATCCCTCTCTGTAGGATGTATAACACCTTCACCATGTGCACGGAGGAGATAGCAGAGTGTCTGCTGATCCCCTGGCCCAACAGGATGGTGGAGAATGAGTTTGTAAACATCCACTCCAGGTTCTTCCCGGACTGTCCCAACGAGGCGCTGAGCGACCCCCCGCCAAGCATCGTGTTCGCCCTGGTGATGACCCCCATCTGCCTCATCCCCATCATGGTAGTCCTGGTGGTGCTCAAGACCAAGAACGGTGATGGCAGCTCCTGATAGGACGTCCTGGATCAGTCCTCATCCACCCTGCCTCACCTTCATGTTCAGACTCACTCTCTCCATCCCCTGAGGATTCAAGACTGGGGCCATTGACTCAACTATTTTACAGAGCACTGCTTATCATCTTCCAGCCACTGATGATTGGCTTAGCTCTGTGGAGTCCTATCAAAACAATATCACAGCCCAAACACCTGACACATGACCTTTATGGATGCACTGATACAGAATGAGTTGTACCACATGAGCATCGTCCAAGGATACAGGGGTTCAAGAAAGGGTCCGTCAGTGTTGTGTAGAGTGTCAAGTCAACATCCTCAGGGTTGCTTCTTGAAAACTCATCCTCTCCTCATTCGTCGATGCTCCTCTAACCAAAAGTGGTGACAGCTATGTAAATGTTTTGACTTCCTACACACCTTAGGAAAGTATTTAAGATAGTAGCGTTCATGGACTTATGTCATTCTTGACAATCCATTCCATGACTATCTCCATCCTGTCCCAGATGTGAACCCTAACACCGATTATGCTAAAATAGTGACATTCTTTACAATATTTTTATTTTATATAGTGGAATTCCTACCCTCCTGCTGGGAAAACGTGAGTCTCGCATTGCTGGACATTCCAATTGAGTTGATAACCAATGACAAAGGCATTCTGTTTGAGGAATTCCCACTCTCCATTTACTGTACACTCAGAAAAAAAGGTGCTAACTAGAACCTAAAAGGGTTCTTCGGCTGTCCTCATAGAACCCATTGAAGAACCATTTTTGGTTCCAGGTAGAACCCTTTTAATAGAACCCCTTTGGGTTCAAAGTAGAACCCTTTCCACAGAGGGCTCTACATGGAACCCAAAAGAGTTGTGCCTAGAACCAAAAAGGGTTCTCCTATGGGGACAGCCGAAGAACCCTTTTGGAACCCTTTTTTCTAAGAGTGTAGTTATCCATATAGGATCTCCATCATGTTAATTTCTGTATGTAACTACAGAACAAAATGTGATGTACCCTCTCACCTGGTAGCTTTCCTGTCCTTGAATGTGTTTTGTGTATATTGGAGAGCCCTCTTTGCCCCCAAGTGTAGGGTTAAGAATGTATGCGGTATGGGGTGGGTGTAGGAAGGCCATTATGAAGGGGTTTGGCCAAGCATCAGTCTGTGTTGGGGTCAGCAACTAGACACAATGGGTGGGTAACCTACGGCCAACATGTAGTCTATAAGATCTGTTTCCAGGAATTGTCTATTTCCCAGCATTAAGGGCCCAGTGCCTCAATCTCTCTCTCTCTCTCTCCCTCTTGACAATGACGGTCCCCACTGTCTCCCATGATGAGCCAGTCGACGCATGCCTGAGAGTTTAATCAAGCATTAGATCAAAAGACTACAAACATTTGGTCTTCCCCCCGGCTCAGTGTAGCAGTGAGCACTGACTGAAGACAGAAGGAGAAACAAATGTCTATCTTTCCTCTACTTAAACGGTGTAAGAACTGTTTGTTTAATTTTTTATTATGTTGTCGTGAATGACACTGAAAGCATTGAATTGCATTCAGTTTCAGAAACAAAGAAATATGTACGCTTATGTATTGTATTTCTGCTCTTACTCTGGTCATAAGACTTACTGGACTTTGTACTGTCTGTGAGAGGGGTGTGGGTCTTAGTCAAAGCATAGCCTCTTTCCTTACACAATGTACTGTATATAATTTTATTTTGCAATTAAATATACTAAAGCCAAATGCCTAATCACTTGACTTTATTTTGTACGCTACGGAAATGGATTGCAGAAATAGATTGTGAAGTCTCCTAACTGGATCTAATTGGTTTAAACCCCTTGCCTTAATGGAATGCACAGCTGATAACGCCATGGATGATTCATCAAGTTTTTACTCATTTAGACCCAGTGCAGAGATGGGTGTTATTGTGAAATATAAATAGACCCTTTGCCCCTTGACCCTATAGGGCACTCTTGTAGATAAAATAAAATAAATAAAAAAAGTATTTACCCTGTCTTGTGACTGCATGGGTGGTATTTTCACCATTCTTTAATGCAGTCCTACAAGAGTCCATTGAAGCTGTTTTACTCACAGAACATAGCTTGTGTGTTTCTGTGTGAGGTCTCCTCTCTAAGGAAGAAGTGACAGCAGCTGTGTAATCCCCACCCTTATCTGGCATAGACAAGACTGTTGGGTGGACCTCTGTGTCTGTCTGGCTGGGTGGGTGGGAAAGTGTGTTTGATGGCCCTCTTCCTCTCTAGAAGTCAGGTCATCCTCACCCCCGCCCTCCTAGTGACCTCACCCACCTCCAGTGTCACTGTTCAGGTCCCAGTGAGTCCAAATCATAGAATTTGAATTCCTAGAATGGACACTCCCATGGTCAGAGGGCATACTGTATGTCCATTCTGTGAACTATATGTGTATGGTCATAGCACACCTTACCATGCAGGACCAGCCAATTAGAGCTTCCCATGTTTCTGCAAGGACCCAATATGCAGAGATCTCATAATACATGCAGATATATACATCAGCTGCTGGCTTCCCACCTCTCCTCCTTTTGCCTTTGCTCAGGTTTTTGCTCCAACACCAAGCCATCGTGAGGTGTGTGTTTGTGTCAGCGGTTGTAGGGGTCATTAAAGAGACATGAGCTTCAGTAGGTGGATGATTGGAGAACGATTGCGCTCATAGCCTAGAAGCTCTACAAGCCACCCTCACAGCAGCTGTGAGAGAATACAACAGAATGGGGCTGTCTGTTAACATCCCAAAAACAGAGGTCCTTTGTCAGGTCATCTGATCCTCCACCTGAACCACCAGCATTCTCCATCTCAGACTCTTCACTTGCCATTGTACCACACTTTATATACCTTGGAAGCAGTTTTTAGCAACAGCAACCTCCAACTAGACACCAATGTTGCAGTCTACCAGGCAGTGTGTGTATCTACAGTCCTTTATGGATGTGAAACACGGACAGTCTTCAGTCGACATTTAAAACAACTGGAGTCCTCAGTTGTTTTAACAATGTCTCCAACGCATTTTGAAAGTGACCTGGCAGGACCGTGTTTCACACTTAGAGATCCTGCAAAGAAACAAAAGCAGGAGCGTTGAGGCGTCCATCACCTACCAGCAGCTAAGATAACTCAGCCTTGCCATCCGGATGCTAGAGGACCGCCTTCCGGGAAAGATGCTGCACAGACAGCTACAACTGGGCCGTCGCACTGGGCAGAAAAAGCACTCTAAAGGATCCCTTGAAGACCTCACTAAAGAAGTGTGGGGTAAACCCTGCCTTCTTTGTTGCCACAGACCATTCCATATGGCGTGGGCTCTGCCAACAAGGTGTGCAGTTGGCTTCGGAAAAAAAGGACTGAACGGGCCATTGTGTGCTCTGACTGTGGCAGACAGTGCATACCACATCAGATTATACAGTCATCAGCAAACCCACAAGCAGTAGTAGATGTCTTCATCAAATGCGATGGACTACCTTAAGCAAAGTAAGTAAGGAGTCATTTAAGAGGCTTGCTTGGCTAGATTACTTGAAAAAGTGATTTCTTTCTTCTTGCAAAACATTGCCCTCTAGAGGTTAGTCTCTCAAATAACATTTCAAAGCTATTCCATCCAGATGTTCAACATGATTGAGACTTATTGACACTTACATTAATCTGATTTAGTTTTAATTTGCACATTTCTTAAAAAAGAAATCATGCAAAAAATAAGTTACAAATGTCATTTAACATCAAAGAGTGAAATTAGTCCCTAATTAGTCCCTAATGTGGATGCTGCCTCAAGCATGGGGGAGATCTTCTGCATGGCCGCTATCGCTGCACTTTCAGCAGCCCAGAAACCCAAATACATTTTACCTGCTCCATCATGACATCACAGATCAACCAATAACGATTCTCCAAAATAACCAATCAAAACCGCTGAGTTGTCAACACTCCAGTGAAGATGCCTTATATCATAACAGAAGCTTGCATTTGTGGATTCTAGAGTCTCTGGGAGCAACTCATCTGCTAGAGGGAGTGAGGACAACATTTTCTAAAACCTTGTATAGATCAACAAAGTATCTGACATTGTAATCCCATTCATTGTTCTGGTTTTAAATGGTTAAAAGTGCAGTGATAATAGCACATTTATTTATCTTTTAATTCACCTTTATTTAACCAGGTAGGCTAGTTGAGAACAAGTTCTCATTTGCAACTGCGACCTGGCAAAGATAATGCAAAGCAGTTCGACACATACAACACAGAGTTACACATGGAATAAACAAACGCACAATCAATAATACAGTTGAAAAATCAATATGCAGCATGTGCAAATGAGGTAGGATGAGAGAGGTAAGGCAATAAATAGGTCATGGTGGCAAAGTAATTACAATATAGCAATTAAACACGAATGGTAGGATGTGCAGAAGATGAATGTGCAAGTTGAGATACTGGGGTGCAAAGGAGCAAGATAAATAAATAAATAAATACAGTATGGGGATGAGGTAGATTGGATGGGCTATTTACAGATGAGCTATGTACAAGTGCGGTGAGCTGCTCTGACAGCTGGTGCTTAAAGCTAGTGAGGGAGGTAAGAGTCTCCAGCTTCAGAGAGTTTTGCAGTTTGTTCCAGTCATTGCCAGCAGAGAACTGGAAGGAGAGGCGGCCAAAGGAAGAATTGGCTTTGGGGCTGACCAGTGAGATATACCTGCTGGAACGCATGCTACGGGTGGGTGCTGCTATGGTGACCAGTGAGCTGAGATAAGGCGGTGCTTTACCTAGCAGAGACTTGTAGATGACCTGGAGCCAGTGGGTTTGGCGACGAGTATGACGCGAGGGCCAGCCAACGAGAGCATACAGGTCGCAGTGGTGGGTAGTATATGGGGCTTTGGTGACAAAACGGATGGCACTATGATAGACTGCATCCAATTTGTTGAGTAGAGTGTTGGAGGCTATTTTGTAAATGGCATCGCCGAAGTCGAGGATCGGTAGGATGGTCAGTTTTACGAGGGTATGTTTGGCAGCATGAGTGAAGGATGCTTTGTTGCAAAATGGCAAGCAGATTCTAGATTTAATTTTGGATTGGAGATGTTTAATGTGAGTCTGGAAGGAGAGTTTACAGTCTAACCAGACACCTAGGTATTTGTAATTGTCCACATATTCTATTCTAAGTCAGAACCGTCCAGAGTAGTGATGCTGGACGGGCGCGAAGGTGCGGGCAGCGATCGGTTGAAGAGCATGCGTTTAGTTTTACTAGCATTTAAGAGCAGTTGGAGGCCACGGAAGGGGAGTTGTATGGCATTGAAGCTCATCTGGAGGTAAGTTAACACAGTGTCCAACGAAGGGCCAGAGGTATATAGAATGGTGTCATCTGCGTGGGGGTGGATCAAAGAATCAACAGCAGCGAGAGCGACATCATTGATATATACAGAGAAAAGAGTCGGCCCGAGAATTGAACCCTGTGGCACCCCCATAGAGACTGCCAGAGGTCCAGACAACAGGCCCTCCGATTTGACATACTGAACTCTATCGGAGAAGTAGTTGGTGAACCAAGCGAGGCAATCATTTGAGAAACCAAGGCTGTTGAGTCTGCCAATAAGAATGTCGTGATTGACAGAGTCGAAAGCCTTGGCCAGGTCGATGAATACGGCTGCACAGTAATGTCTCTTATCGATGGCGGTTATGATATCATGTAGGACCTTGAGCGTGGCTGAGGTGCACCCATGACCAGCTCTGAAACCAGATTGCATAGCGGAGAAGGTACGGTGAGATTCGAAATGGTCGGTAATCTGTTTGTTTAGCTGACAACTCTACCAAAAACCAGACATTGTTTTTCTATTGGAATTTGGTTATGCTTCGTGATAACACATTGGGAATTCAACAAGCTTCTCGTTGGCTTTTTGAGTGAGTCAAGTGGCCATGGCTTGCTATATAAAGCAGGCAGACAGGCTTTGAGGCATTTAGTTCGATTGAATATTATAATGGGAAAAACGAGTGACCTAAGCGACTTTGAGCGTGGTATGATCGTCGGTTTCAGGCGCGCCGGATCCAGTATCTCAGAAACGGCCGTCCTCCTGGGATTTTCACCCATGACAGTGTCAAGGGTTTACTGAGAACGGTGCAACAAACAAAAAACATCTAGTCAGCGGCAGTCCTGTGGCTCAAAACAACTCGTGGATGAGAGAGGTCGAAGGAGAATGGCAATAATCATGCAAGCTAACAGGCCACAGACAGACAAATAACGGGGCAGTACAATAGAACAGGGGTGTGCAGAACGGCATCTCGGGACACACTCGACAATCCTTGTCCCGGATGGGCTATTGCAGCAGATGACCACACCGAGTTCCACACCTATCAGCTAAAAACAAGAAGAAGCAACTTGAGTGGGCAGGCGATCAGCAACACTGGACAATTGGGAGTGGAAAAACATTGCCTGGTTTGATGAATCCCGGTTCCTGTTGGTTCATGCTGATGGCAGAGTCAGGATTTGGCGTAAGCAACATGAGTCCATGGTCTCATCCTGCCTGCTGGCGGTGGTGTACTGGTGTGGGGAATGTTTTCCTGGCACACATTAGGTCCCTTGATACCAATTTAGCAAAAAAAAATCCGACACATTGGAGAGTCCATGCCCCGAAGAATTTGGGCTGTTCTGGAGGCAAAGTGGGGTCCGGTGAGTGTAGGTTGTAATCTCATTGATCAATGTCTGAATCAAATGTTACACAATTGTCCACTTTGAAATGACTTGGTGTGCCCAGTCAGTGGGTCATCACTAATTACATTGCCCTTATTTCAATTGGGGATTGTTTTCCTGCTTGGTGATGGAAAGTCTACAAACCTGTCAACATACCAGCCTACGTATTGAATACATGGAATTAGATTCTGATGATACCAATGAATTAATCCATGCACACAATGTGCTAATTTCCCTTTTGATCAGAAACAATATTTGATTTGATGTGCATTAAATTGTTTGGTGAAATATGCATAAAGGAAAGTAGTTGCACCTTTTAATAGTTGTTTTTCCTATTTTGATCATCATGATGTATTTTGATCATCATGATGTGTCTGCATTGAAGATCTATGGATTACATCGGATGCAGACTAACTTTCTGATTCTTTCAGCTTGACCCAAGAGGCACGGTTGTGTTATTCTTTTTGCAGGCAGTCGTGTTCTTTTGATAATGTATTATCATTATGGTTTTGATGAATGTATTTGCTGTTTTGAGAAAGCATCTACATTTTGAAAAGACATTTGCTGTTATGCAAAAGACCACAGAGTTCCGTGCCTTGTGTACACTGGTTTGAAGATCAACAACGTTGTTCAAATAATGCTGTGAGACGTCTCAACGTGCAGATTAAAGTGAAGGCATTCAAGTCAAGTGATATAGAAGAGACTTCTCCAGGGCCTCATCGTTTCCTAGATCTACTGCTGACATAGGCTGACATGTCGCTGGCGGCTGTTCTCTTCTCCCTGCTTCCCTCCCTGGGAAAGGACCAGAGGGTTATGCTACAAAGCAGGATCAATAAGTTACCCCGCTGACTTTGATAAACAACCCAGAACAACAATAGATTTGATGTTTCATTCAGGAAGCTCAACTCAGACATGTATATTTGATTGTTGATTCAATTAGACCATGCTCATTCGAATCGCATCTTTCCCAAAAAAATACAAAGTTACCTCCGAATATTTTGTCAAGCTAGCTGGCTCAAATCGTTAATCATCTCATCCGTATGGTGTACACACCCCTCTGTGGACATCGTTCACTTACGTAATACCAGTCATATCTGACATATACTTGGATTCATTTAAGCTTTTCAAATCCTTTCATTTCACATTGGGGGGATAACAGCTTAGTCTGTAAACATATCCAAACAGATCCAACCATGTGTTTTGATGCGATATGCAAATGATTACATTAAGGTTACCAATTGCATTAGGGAACTAAATATGTGACTAAATAGGTAGGTACAAGATCACAAACAATGTATACATTATCTGGGTATTTGCATTTCAATGCGAGTTCAGCCATAATTGGTCTGTGGGATTGTGCCCTGTTTATTCTGGTAAGAACTGGATCACCGACTGTCTCATGGTGTGTGTGGGTCATGATCGGGATGGCCTGAACTCGATAGAATGGGCAAACTGCAGTAACTGCAGTCAAAACACAGTGGAACAAACCCAGAGTGCAGTAACTTCACTTAGTAACTTAAGTTACTGCTGTTTGCCTTGGTTTTTACTTGGATTTTGTAGTTACTGTAAATTTGACACTCCATAGTATTTTCTCTGAAACTAAATATAATTGAACCAGGACACAAGATAAAACAGATACTACAAAATCTGATTTCGGTCTTAACTCAATTTTGACCAAATGTGCAGTTACTGCGGTACAGTAGTGTCAGTGGAGGCTGCTGAGGGGAGGACGGCTCATAATAATGGCTGGAATGGTGTCAATGGAATGGTACCAAACACATTAACATTGTGGTTTCCATGTGGTTGATACCATTCCATTGACTCCATTCCAGCCATTACTATGAACCGTCCTCCCCTCAGCAGCCTCCACTAAGTAGTGTAAACCTATGACCTTATCATTCTTGTTTGCACGTCTGGACATACAAGAGTGGGAGGAAGGGGTGAGCGGAGGGGAGGGGGTGGCATGTTTCTGAGTGAAAGAGCTAGAGGACATCCTGCAGATGGGCTGACTAGCTGACAGATAGGATTGAGTGGCAGAGCATGCCCACTGGGCACAGACGTCAATTCAACGTCTATTCCATGTTGGTTCAGCGTAATTTCATTGAAATTACCTGGAAACAACATTGATTCAACTAGTGTGTGCCCAGTGGGTGGGTTAGGTCGGGGGGTTAAGAGAAGGAAAATCCAATGGACAGAACAGAGATGGGATGGGCAGTGGTGTGTATTGATCTCCTGTCTGTCTTGCTGTTAGAGGATCAGTCCCAGACAGAGAGCTGGCGTTCATCATTTAGCCAATGTGAGGATGAGAGAGCTATGGAAATACATAGCGAACTATTGAATATCAAATCAAATGTATTTTATATAGCCCTTCATACATCAGCTAATATCTCGAAGTGCTGTACAGACACCCAGCCTAAAACCCCAAACAGCAAGCAATGCAGGTGTAGAAGCACGGTGGCTAGGAAACACTCCCTAGAAAGGCCAAAACCTAGGAAGAAACCTAGAGAGGTACCAGGCTATGAGGGGTGGCCAGTCCTCTTCTGGCTGTGCCGGGTGGAGATTATAACAGAACATGGCCAAGATGTTCAAATGTTCATAAATGACCAGCATGGTCAAATAAT
>NW_019945333.1:12370-30309 GCF_002910315.2 Salvelinus sp. IW2-2015
CACATAGCAACCAAAGGGAAACAGATTTGTTTTTATTTCATAGCCCTTTAACATGGACTCTGGAAAAACAAAGATACTCCCAGCAGGGTCAGAGTCTATGTCTGATAGAGAAAAAGAGAGAGAGAGAGAGAGACCCTGTGATCGTGAAAATGAAAATACAGAGATCGCTCAAGGCAGACCCAAGTCAGCACATTCCAAATGCCCATTAATAACAGTGTTTTACAGAGAGACCACAACTGCACCCCGCTTGCAGTGCATCTCCCACCAGAGACCATGCTTCTAGCGCTCTCTGAAGTCATCATGGCCACAGTCTCCATTCGCGGTAGCAGCTTCTCATTGGAGTCGGGCTATGCTCAGGAGCCTCCATGGGGAACTTCAACTCCTCATGCTCTGATATGGGCATGTCCATGATTTCCGGGAGGTCTGGAAGTGTGTACACAGGGACCAGGGGTAAGGGGATTGGCATCTCCTCCACTACAGCCTCCTTCTCTGCTGGTGGGGGCCGATTCACCTCCATGGGTGGGGGCTTGAGGTGGTGGAGGGATGATCTTCCGTTGCTTCTCCATGGATGGTGGGGCTGGAGGAGGCAGAGGAGCGCCTGGGTACATACCTGGAGAGGGTTGCCACCCTGGACGAGGCCAACACCAAGCCGGAGCCGCAGTTCAGGGAGCGGGGGCTCAGCCACGTCAAGGTCGACACCAGGGACATCAGCACCCATCGACGAGTTCCACCCCAAGGTATGTTCCTTGTAGGTTTACTATGATGGCCAAAACATGCATGAATTAAGATGGAGAAAACTCACAAATACTGATTGACTTTGTTGTGTTACTGTACATGGCATTAATATAATATGTGAGTGCTGGTCGCCTTTATTCATTAAACTCCCAGGTTACAGCAGCCGCCAGCCAAGACTTTTGCAATGCACAGGATTAACTAGAGTATCTGCAGTTCGTTTCTGCATTTGCTGAGCGCTGATGCATTCAATACATATTGTGACATACGCAAAATAACATTGGCGTCATGCCAAACTATTTAATGATGAAATTGAAAGGTGTCTCCAGTGGCGTGAGATAATATAACCTGAAACCTGATACTTTTCTCTGTGTGAAGTTCTTGGCAACCAGCACTGTAGTGGCTGAATTGGCCCTACCGGTGGGTAACACCAAACTGGCTTCAGAATCCAGTGAGTCTAACATCTAAGCTATTAGCAATTAGTTACCCTTTTTACTCAAGATTGATCTGAATATTTCAGGAATGAATTAAACAACATTATTCCATAGCATTACAATTGCTGAAATGTCAGATATCATAGATATATTTATATTATAATTTGATCAACTGGAGTCCAAACTAAGTGTCAACCACAAGGTTTGAGAGTGAGTTTGGCCTGCGCAAGTCTGTGGAGGCTGACATCGGGGGCTGAAGAGGATGCTGGGGGAGATGTCCCTGGTCAGGAGCGACCTGGAGATGCAGCTGGAGGACCTGAAGGAGGAGGTGGTTTACCTCAAGAAGAACCATAAGAAGGTAGATATCTTAGTACTGTAGGGTAGCCTGGTCCCAGATCTGCCTGTGCTGTCTTGCCAATTCCTATGCTGATACTACTGTAATGTTGTTGTTGATGTTGTTGTTTCCTAGAAGACCATGTGGTTCTGTGCCCCGATGAGTGGTCAAGTGCAGGTGGAGGTGGACACGGCCCCGGCCCAGGACTTGACCACTGTCATCACTGAGATCAGAGAGCAGTGCCAGGGCTTGGTGTCAAAGACCCATAGAGAAACCGGGGCCTGGTTCAAGAACAAGGCAAGGGGACCCTTTTCCTGTAGGGTGCACTACTTTTGACCAGGGCCCATAGAGCTCTGGTAAAATGTAGTGCACTATGTAGGGAATAGGGTGCATTTGGGACGCTACCATTGTGTATGACTACAGGGACCTGAATACATAACATTTCAAGATTATTATTTCTATTCAAGAAATAACAGTATTGATCATTTTTATTATTATGTTTTCATATCATATATTTTATATATGTCTTATATTGATGAAATGTTTATTCATGAGTTAATGATTTTGACCTGTGTGTGTTGGTTACCTCAGGCTGAAGTGGTGCAGCAGGAGGTGAGCTCCAGTACCGAGGTCCTGCAGACCACCAGTGTAGAGCTGAAGAGCTCCAGTACCGAGGTCCTGCAGACCACCAGTGTAGAGCTAAAAGCTCAGTCCTGAGGTCTGCAGACAAGTGCGTAGAGCTGAAGAGCTAGTAGAGGTCCTTGCAAGACACCAGTGTAGGCTGAAGAAGCTCCAGTACTGAGGTCCTGCAGACCACCAGTTAGAGCTGAAGAGCTCCAGTACGAGGTCCTAGCAGACACCAGTGTAGAGCTGAAGAGCTCCAGTACCGAGTCTGCAGACCACCAGTGTAGAGCTGCAGAGCTCCCGTACCGAGGTTGTAGCGCAGTGTAGAGCTGAAGAGTCCAGTACCCGAGGTCCTGCAGACCACCAGTGTAAGAGTGACAGAGCTTCCATTGTAAGCTCGAGGTTGCCAGACCACCAGTGGTAGAGCTGAAGAGCTCCGTAACTCGAGGTCCTCAGACCACCAGTGTAGAGCTGACGAGCTCCAGTAAGCGAGGTCCGTACAGACCACCAGTGTAGAGCTGAAGAGCTCCAGTACCGAGGTCCTGCAGACCACCAGTGTAGAGCTGAAGAGCGGCCAGTCCACCGCCAGAGACCTGGAACTGGGGCTGCAGTAAAGTGGCATTCCAAACCCAACCGATGTAGAGTTCCATAGTAAGGTGGCACACCCAGCACGGAAGACTTAGAACATCTTGGATAGAAGCACTTTAGTTTCTCATTTACCTATCACATTATAAGACTCTCAGTATGGACCCTATGATTTGCTATTACAACATGCATCATGTTAGTAGGCCTAAAGAGTTTCAAAACAAGCCACAAACGATTTTTACAGTGCCAAGGATCACTTCAGCTAAAGACAGCACAAGTCTTGCCCCTCACTTGTCTGTTGTAGGGATTGAACATACATCTATTTGGAAAATAAAATGCAAAATGACCTCCAGAACAAAAGTGTTCAAGTCAGACTTAACCAAAAAGGAATGAAGAATCAGAGTTCAGCTCAGTTCTCACTGTGTGTCTGTGGCCCTGCCCTTGTAGAAGGCTCTATGGAGGGGAACCTTGCGGAGATGGAAGCTTGCTACGGAGCTATGATGGTCAGCCTACAGGCGTCAGTGACAGGTCTGGAGAGCCGCTGACCCAGATCAGGGCAGACACAGAGCGCAGCTCCCAGGAGTACCAGGCCCGGCTGGACATCAAGACCGCAGGCTGCTGAAGGGAGGAGACATTGGGTGAGCTGACCTCTCAACTCTAACCCCTTGACTCTCAGTACGACATCAGTCCTCCTCCTCTCTGATGAAGGCTGTCTTGAGGATATTGTGTCCTTTGAAATCTGTTATCATGAGATTTTGGTTCATTGTGCTGACATTTGGGATTTTTCAAAACTTTCTCCTCCTCTTTTCTCCTCGTTTTTGTTCAGTGGCAGCTAACTATCAAGTTAGATGTGCCTCTATATATTGTGCCCAGTATTAGTTAGATAAATGCTCCCTAACGTTCTGTTGTGCAGTAGAGCAGTGTGAGTCATTACCTTGGACAGCCTCTAGGTGGCAGTCTTTGAAAGCAGATAAAGATGGCTCTCAGCACTTCACAGTAATACAGAGCACTGGGATAACACAATAAATTGGTAACGTTAGTTCAGACCACGGAATGTTTTAGCAGATGAAGGTGCATTGTTATCTTGCCAGTATTATGTTTAACACCAGACACAGGAGAATGTTCAGCTCTAATCAACTGMTTCTCYTCAAATCAAAGAGTAAAAGTACAGGAAATCAGCAGGGACTTAAGCTGACTACCAAACGACTGCTGTGATACTGGCTTATGTGTAGGTTGTTGTGCTTTGGCTGTTTTTGAGGAAATATACTAAATGCCAAGCTTACTATTGTATGAGTCTATGCACACACGCACGCACGCACCCACACAAAACACAATCACATACAACACAATACATGAAAGCATGCGTAAGTATATGCAGGTGTATGAGTGAATACATGTGGGAGATTGAAAGAGGGAGAATGTGAAAGGAGTGAGGGAGTTTATCCTCTTTCAAAGATGTAACAGACAAAAAGCCCTGCTTAGCGCTGCCGAGTGGCCCCATCTGTTATAGGCGGCWGTGCCTGTCGCTGTTTCAATGCACCACTCMACAACGCTTCTGAGATTGAGCCTAAATAGAGCTAGTTTATGCTTCTATMTTATGTAAATGCTACAGCGGGAAGAGGAACCTTTGATCAGGGCCTCTTTGTGGCGGTAACCAGTTAACGCAGCTAAAGCAGAATGAATCTACCGCGCGGGGGGAAACAGAGTTAGAAATGCAGAGTTGGAATTGTAAGTGGATTTGCTGTTAGAAACACAATAACATCTGGCTGGGATGTGATTGAAGAGCTTCTGCAGCGTTCTCTCCTAGCAGTACCCTCATTTTCACAAGGTTAATGATTGCATCCCTCCAATCGTAGCAGTACTATTAGCATAATAAGTGTGTACTCCATGTGTGTAAGTCACTCCCATTGTGGGACTGGTGCAGTATTGTTGATAGTCTGATAGCATTTCAAGAAATACCCATGCCTCAGCCTATAGGGCTAGAGAATTAGAATTAGACTGTAAGTAGAAGTGATAATGGTTTCTTCTCTGTTTTGGTATTTAGTGAATGATAGCTGTTAGGTGGAAGAGACTTCCTATTCGCTGGCTGTCATCTCCTCCGTCAGGCCCTCGAAGCAGTCGGCAGGCCTACTGTTCCTCTGAAGAGCCTTTGAAATGGTACATTTGCTTTCAATAGAGGTTTAATATTGACATGGTTGTGCTTCTCAAGGGTTACTATAATGCAAACTGTGCATTATGCCTTGAAACATTTTAGGAAAACATATTGTGGTGGAATAGGGTGTGCCAGGCATGGCTATTGACAAATCTTGCTACAGATACACTATAGTTTAGCTGATCACAGGTACCCTCTACAGACTAAGCCCTGTTTAAGCCGGGGGCAGGGGGGATCCTACTAAGCTACAGTATATGGAATTGTTTTAAGAAGGTCACACCAAGGATAATTGCCTATTTGATACAGAATTTTAAGACCCCTTGAAGTACAAAAAAAAATATGTGATAAAATGATTTGATGAAAAATGTAATATGGCCTTACATACGGCATATAACCAGTGGTGTAAAGTAAAAAATGATTTAAAGTACTACTTATGTCGTTTTTTGGGGTATCTGTACTTTACTTTACTATTTATATTTTTGGCAACTTTTACTTTTACTTCACTACATTTTTAAAGAAAAGAATGTACTTTTTACTCCATACATTTTACCTGACACCAAAAAGTACTCGTTACATTTAGACAGGGAAAAATTTCTGTGGCTTAACCAACAAGGCTCGTAATTTAACAATTGTATTTGTATTTACAGACGGCGTACAAGTTTGTTATTAAGGCACATAAAAGTTCACATGTTCGAGAAGGCATTTCTGCCAAAAAACGCATTTTGATTTAAAAAAAGTTCAAACGTCTCTCCTGTGAAGTCGTGACTTGTGACATATGCCTAGTTTCCTGAACCGGGTCACAAATGGTCCAATTCACACACTTATCAAGAGAACATCCATGGTCATCCCTACTGCCTCTGATCTGGCGGACTCACTAAACACAAATGCTTTGTTTGTAAATTATGTCTGAGTGTCTGAGTGTGCCCCTGGCTGTCCGTCAATAAATAAACAAGAAAATTGTGCCATCTGGTTTGCTTAAAATAAGGAATTTGAAATGATTTATACTTTTACTTTTGATTCTTACGTATATTTTTGCAATTCCATGTACTTTTGATACTTAAGTATATTTAAAACCGAACACTTTAATACTTTTACTCTAGTATTTTACTGGATGACTTTCACTTTTACTTGAGTCATTTTCTATTAAGGTATCTTTACTTTTACTCAAGTATGACAATTGAGTACTTTTTCCACCACTGCACATAACCTGCATGGTATGCAATGCATAATGTTATTCAGAAGTTGAAGACTTCATATCAGTATTAGCTATCCATTAAAGGCCAGAATAATTTTCCTTCAGGGGCAGTGTTGCATAATATTTCCAGGCTCAATCAATAGAGAGAAACTCATCATACACAAATAGCTTTAGCAAAACAACAACATTTATTCCAAAGACTATTATTGTCATAAGTAGATACAGAGAGAGACAGCTCCTGGCCATGTGTTGTTAAGTAAGCTATGCACCCTCGTCCTCTGGTGAGTCATTGTTTGATTTACATTTCTAGAGAAGATGCCAGTTGAAAGAGGATGCTACTGAGAGATGAACAGTGACTTCTACAGAAAAGAGCAGATATCACTTCTGCCTGGAATCATAAACAAACTAAACTGTGATCTTAAGCAGATTTACTGGAAGGTAATGTCGTGAAATTCAGACATGTCAGCAACAAAACATACAAACAGTAGCAGTACGGCAGAATAGTAATATCTATTGGTGGATGGATTGGTTACAGAGGTACAACACAGCAGAGGTATACTGTAGTGCTGGTGGAGAGGGTGGAGGCTGGAGGTTCCCCTTAGTGGGTCTGCTGGCTGGGAGTGAACAGCTTGTCCCATACCTCCACCTTCATGATGGCCCTGCCCATGGGGGACATGGTGGCCTTGATGTCCAGGTAGTTCCCTTCATAGSTGATCCCTGAGCCATTGGCTTCTTCTCTTATGAAACCTTTCTGGKTCTTTTCRTWGTACATCTCTTTRTACAGTGACKCATCACAGGYTCGGCCCTTGTTGRAGATGCCCACRGCGAACCAGTTYTTGTAGATGTTGTAGTCCCAGGGCACACCRAACATGAGGGCCACCGTCTCGATGTAGTCGTTCCGGGACCTCTCAAAGAGGTCATAGGTCAGAACGCCATAGCTGCCCGTTGCCTTGGCGCTTGATTTGCTGAACGTGCAGACTTCGGTCTTTAGGGGGCGCACTGTGGGCTGGGGAGGGTGGTAGGTATCCCCACTCTCCAGGAATACCCTAGTGAGGACACACGCACAACGTTACGCTTTCAACATTTCCTTGAATGTACAGTGTGACAATAATATTGGTTTGGTAAAGTGTGTACTCACTTTGGGTTGATGAGACAGTAGTTGTTTGTGAGATTGGTGATCTCAATTGTGACATTCCTCCTGCTGCTCAGGTTAGCTACCACGGCCTCGGCTGACTCTGCCATTTTGTTGTGGTTCTGATATGTACCTCTTTAGTTCTATAATACAGAGACTAGCAGGGTTAAGCCTTTCAGTTAGACTGCTGTGCAGAAATACATGTGTGGTTGACCCCCTGGAATGCCAAGAGGATCTGTATTCATATCTGATCCAATTCCATCCAAAAACGTACTGTAGAATACAGTTACTGTAAGTGTCCCTCTGAAAACCTTCACTCTTCGGTACAACATGCCCTGCTCAGTGTCAAGAGGTTTTCCCCAGAATCAAATACAGTAGAGAACTTTTCAAATTTCAAAAGCAATTTCTTCTCCTCTGTTGGCCGTTTGCCTGATGACACACGACACGCACAGGTTTTAAACAGCCAGTTTAGAATGGGAGATGTAAGAAAAGCCTGAGAACTTGTGTGTAATAAGGAATATTTCAAAGCAGTTCTCAACAATAACAAGATGGCTGCTCACTCTGCTCGTCTCATGTAAACTGTACTAATAGATTCACATATGCCCAGTAATGAATCTCTACATTGTCATCATATCAATGGTTCCTGGGGGAGAACCAAATGGAAATACGATTTGTGTTAAAAATGATCATGGGAAGGGATCAAATGTAGGTGGAATACTGTCAATCTTACAATTCCTATATAACCTCTAGTTCTACTTATTCCAGTAATACTCATAGTGGTCATGAAAAGGAGTAATATCTTACCTGTAAAAGTAATAGGAGTAATATCTTACCTGTAAAAGTTATAGGAGTAATATATTACTTGTAAAAGTAATAGGAGTAATATCTTACCTGTAAAAGTAATAGGAGTAATATCTTACTTGTAAAAGTAATAAGAGTAATATCTTACTTGTAAAAGTAATAGGAGTAATATCTTACCTGTAAAAGTAATAGGAGTAATATCTTATCTGTAAAAGTAAATTTGTATTATTTATCTGTAAGATATAAAATGATGTATATATATCTACCGTTAAAGTGAGATAAAATTTGAGTAAAAATATCTTACCTGTAAAGTAAATGAGTAATTATCTTTATTCCTGTTAATAAGAGTAAAATGTGTAAATAATCATTAACCTGTAAAAGTAAAATGAGTAAATATCTATAACCTGCACAAAGTTATAGGAGTTATTATTAACTCTATATAATTCCTAACCTGATAGAAGGTTATAATAGAGGAAGTAATATCTTACTGTAAATAATTAGTATATAGGGTATATCTCTACATTTTTGTTATTAATAGACATAGAAATGGAAGTAAAGATATATCTTATGCGGTTGTTAAAGTAAACATGAGTAATTGTTTGTAGATACTTACACCTTGTTAAAAGTAGCAAAAAGTGAGAGTAATTAGTCTGTACACTGTAAGAAGGGTATTATGGAGTAATATCATTTACTCATTCATTTGTAATACTAGTAATTGTGACTGGACGTGGAATTTATCTTACTGTAACTAACGTATGTGTAGATTAACTATGGCTTATTTCTGGATTTATAAAGTAACAGAATGATTGTTTAATTTATATCCTTTATTCCTGCATTAAAGTGAAATTAATGATGCTCATTATTTACATTCTTCTAGAACCAGGAATTAATAGTATAGAGTCACTCACTCCTTACCTGTAAAAACTTCTCTCAGTGTGTTCTCTCAGCTCTAGAGTTTAGTTTAGTAAAAACACACCTGAAAGGAGCTTTTTTTCAATCCAGGAAACGTTTCACTACCTTGTCAAACACCTTCAGAACACCCCCCCCCCCCCCCCCAACAACATTATGTTGTCTAGCTCGGTGGGAACGAGTCCGTACCACACCTAATCTGGGTTGGAGCTGGCAGACCAGAACAATAGATGGTTTCTGGGGGATAAGGCCAATTATGGTTAAGCAGGGAGCAGTCACTCTGCAGTATACTCCGTTTCTCATGATGTACAAACATGTACAAACATGTGTGACTGGATGCTTGACTGACTTGGAGGAATTGGGTAATTTGTTGCAATGGAATTGTGCAAAAGAGGCACTGAATAAGCTGAACAAGTAAATACATGCACCCCTGAAGCTACGGTCATCTCTTATATGGTGCAGTTCTACAGGAAGTTGGACAAGGCAAGAAACCAAGAACCATATGAACCCTGACAGGATAATGATCAATTCTGAGCCAATAGTCACTGAATCACATTGGATTATTGTATTATGGCTAGTATAAAGTTTCTTTATGATTCAATGAAAACTGACAGTTCTAGGAAATTGAATTCAATGTATAACCATTTATTCTTAATGGTAAATATTAATGATACATGAAACTGTTCAATAGATCGGGTGTGTAAGTACATGTTAAAGGTTATCACTAAAACATCTTACACCAATTCATTGTTAAACGTTTTATTAAAACAAACATGTACAGGTGCAGAAAAAGACACAGAATCAAATATTGTGAACAATTAGACAGTAATATCTTCCAGTTGATAAAGATTTATTAATTGGATAACATTAACCACTTAAGTTGGTTGATTAGTTCATTATTATATTTAGTACATGATTATGTATGAATAT
Organism: Salvelinus sp. IW2-2015; assembly: GCF_002910315.2. Taxonomy (NCBI): domain Eukaryota; kingdom Metazoa; phylum Chordata; class Actinopteri; order Salmoniformes; family Salmonidae; genus Salvelinus; species Salvelinus sp. IW2-2015. Next base: position 22,199 of record NW_019945333.1, read on the forward strand.
AAACTTGTTCCCTGCCGTGAGTTGGAAAAATGTCTCAGCTACCAGCTTGTCTACCCTTATTTTTGCCCCATTTTATCATAGAGCTCCACCTTAATGATGGACTTCCCAACATTGGACATGGTGGCCCTCAGGTCTACGTGTTGGGCCTTGTACWCCACCCCTGACCCATTGGCCTCTGATCGGACAAACTTGCTRAAGTCYTTCTCMTTGTACATGTGGTTGTACAGTTGCTTGTCGCAGGCGCGTGCCACGTCGAAGACGCCCACCCCYAGCCAGTTCTTGTAGAAGTTGTAGTCGTAGGGCACGGAGAACATGATGGCCATGCGTTCTGAGCACACGCGGCTCTGCATGTGGAAAAGGTCGTAGGTCAGGACCCCCACGGCGCCCGTGGCTGTGTCGTCATCCTTGGTGAAGGAGCACACCTCTGTCTTGGCGGTGCGGACGGTGGGCTGGGGTGGGTGGTAGCAGTAACCACTGGACATATACACCCTGGGGGGGTTAGTAACGGGAATGAGGTGTCATTAAAGTTCAAATGAATTAGCTGAACATTCATGTTGCTGATAAAATGCTAAACCTTACTACTGGACTTAAAGTTGTGTGAAAATATACTTTTTAACTTTTAGGATCACTGTCCCTCTACTTTTAGTCRTTTCACTSTTCCTTTCTTYCTGTCCAGCCACTCTGTGCTGATGGATGGAGTGTGAGWGCWGCTATGGATTCGTAAGCAACACAGAGTGAGCCAGCGTGCAGTGTGCAATGAGCCACATTGTGTCACTTCATGATGGATAGGTGGATGTACTCAAAGCCACGTTACACATGAAAACCACCCATCCAAGAGAAGCCTGYCATAAAATATATTTACTCTGAGAAATTCCACCGAAAAGTAACAGACAAATAACAATCTGGGGATGGWCAGCTGGTTTGTTATTTGGYTAAKTMATTTCATTTCCATAGTGGTATACTGTATGTAATGTAAGGAGATTAGAGTATTGAATGCCAACATACTTGGGGTTGATGAGACAGTAACCGGTGGTGACATTGGTGAGCTCTATAGTACAGTTCCTGTTGGTGGTTAGAGTGGCTGARACGGCCTCTGCGTTCTCTGGCATCTTGGCTGGTCTGAGCGAGTTAGAGGGGAAAAAGCTGTATAGTGATATTTAGATGTGTGGAAACAGAGTACGTCTGGAGTGTAAAGATAATGACAGCTGAAGACATAATATTTCTCTCATGAGAGTAGCTTTGCCAACACAATCAAAATAACATGAATTAAAAATCTCTTTAAACTTCCCTTCAAACTCGAACCTCAGAACGGTTTGCAGGCAGATGCATGTTTCTAAAAGTCTAGGCAAGGTAGCAAACAAACCGTTCTGATCCCAATGCATCACTTGCTAAATATTGTAGCAGGCAGAAGGTGTGAATTAGGATGAAGACAATGTAAGGATATTCACCTTCTAAGTTCAGAAAACTCCAGTTGTGTCAGGCAGAGTAGAGTAGATTTGTGTTTCCCCAGACTGGTGGAGGAGAGGTGGAATTGGCTGGAGTCACGCCTACTCCGATTACACTTTTGCGTGTTCGTGCACAAACACAGGTGTGGCACGGAACACAGAAAATGAGGCATACTTTTGAACGAGAGCAGCCGGGAAAAGAACGAAAAACAGGAAATACTGCATACCAATGTAATAGTTTTGACTTTTCCTGTATTTATTGGTGTTATGCTGGCTGCTGCCAGTTCTATTACATCAAATACTATGGGAGAAGATATTTTAGATAAAAAAGTAAGGGATTTGTGCCAATGAGACTGTTGTAACAAATTCTATCCATACAGCCAGCGCTACAATACTCATAGCACATTTCGTAGTACTGTGTTTTGTGCTCTGACATGATGAGGGAGAAGAAATGAAACATTGTTGCTGGTATCACTGCAGGTCTGTGAAAGATGTGGGTTCTGCATCTGTGCATGTGCATGTACCGACCTGTAACAGATTCCTCACAGCCAGGTACTACCCTATCACAGCAATGCATTGCGACACAGCCTTTAACACACCCCAGCTTCACAAACCTCTCCCTCACTCACACTTGTCAATGGAAAAATAAACACACCCTTCGTTTAATGTAAAAACTGAGCGGGGCAATAATTACTCTGCATCAATTGAGAAACCCAGTGGATACTGGACGTCCAAAACGTCTGCTGGTTATTGGTGGCTGGGAATGACAACTGAATGAACAAGAGCTACAAATGTGTGCTTTGGAAACCCATGTAATTATCTAAGGGTGCATCCCAATTGGCAGCCTATTCCCTATATAGTGAACTACTTTTGAACAGATCCCTATGGGCCCTGGTCAAAAGTAGGGCACTATAAATGGAATAAGGTGCCGTTTGGGACACACTAAATGCTGTGAGATGTGCTGGTGTAATTGGACCGCTGCTGACTGCTGTAATAGTGCTGCCAGATTTCAGACTTCACCAGATGGCGCCAAACATGCACTTACAGTTTGAATGGTCAGCCTTATGGACAAACAGAACTTGCTTTACCAAGGTCGCAATGCTTTCAGAAATGCACCGCTGCTTCTGTGTTGTAATTTGACAATAAACCACACCTACCCCTTTGACCTTTCAATATCAGAAATGAACATTTATTCTTGCACAGATTTTATACAGTACTGTGAAAATTTCCTCTGAATTTCATGTTATGGTCAATAACAATAACTGTGAATGACAGGAGGTTGGTGGCACCTTAATTGGGTAGGACGGGCTTGTGGTAAAGGCTGAAGCGGAATTGGTGGAATGGTATCAAATACATCAAACACATGGTTTCCATGTGTTTAATGCCATTCCATCTGCTCCATTCCAGCCATTATTACTATCCATCCTCCCCTCAGCAGCCTCCACTGCTGTGAACATAGGACACACAGCAACCTTCGGCCATAAGGACTAGAGTCACAATGTTAAATGCATCTTGGTAATTGTGTTTGTGTAAGTGGGATATGTTAATCAAAAATCTCAACCTAATCATATTAGTCATACTATTTACATTCAAAGTCCTCTTTAAACTTACACACCCAAAACTAAAAACCACAACCGGATAAGAGCTGAACACACAATAAACATTCGACAAGATGCAGTGAAAATCCAATAGTCGGTCACAGTAACTGTTATAGTTTATGCCTAGATTGTCTTTTATCTTTGTCGCTGGAGTTCATCCGTGACTGAAGAACTGCATATTGCACTATTATTACTCACGCATAGAAGCTCAAAGTTTCTGAAATATCATTGTTCTGTATACGGAACCATTTCTTATTGACCTAACACACCTACTGTATATCAATCTTTGATGAAAGACAATCACGTGCTCTGCTTGGTTGATGGCAAATTGCTATGGAATGTTCTACACAATGCACAGTGCACATGTTGGGAATAAAATATAGATTGAGATTGAGAGAGAGAGAAAGGTAATGAGAGAGAAGGAGAGAGAGAGGGAGAGAGAGATCAATTCACATTTTATTTGTCACATGCGCTGAATACAACTGGTGTAGACTTTACTGATAAATGCTTGCTTATGAGCCTTTCCCAACAATGCAGAGTTGAAAAAGAAAATAGTAACAGAAAAGGAATTAAATAAAGTACACAAGAATGGCGCTATATGCAGGGAGTACCAGCACCCGATCAATATGCACGGGTACGAGGTATTTGAGGTAGATATATACTAGAAGGCAGGGTAAAGTAACTAGGCATCAGGATAGATAATAATAAGAGTGAAATAAAGAACAAAGAGAGAGAAAGAGGCAGACAGAGAGAGAGGGAGACAAAGAGGGTGACTGAGGCACTCAGACTCCTGACTCACTGTCTACTGGCTTCCAGACATCGTTTGCTGTCTATGCCAAACTTGTATCTTGCCCCATCCCTGATGCACCATATCCAAGACTGATACTAGCAGTCACATCAATGTCAGACTAGTTTGTCAGGCATTTCCTTTTTCAATAATCTGTCCATTTGTCTGAGTCCAAATGTGAAAATGTTGGTTCCAACCACTGTGTCTTTGTGAGACGCAGAGTAGGTGAACGGATGATCTCCGCATGTGTGGTTCCCACCGTGAAGCATGGAGGAGGATGTGTGATGGTGTGGGGGTGCTTTGCTGGTGACACTGTCAGTGATTTATTTAGAATTCAAGGCACACTTAACCAGCATGGCTACCACAGCATTCTGCAGCGATACGCCATCCCACTTACCTGTAAAATTATAGGATAATACTATTACTTTAAAGTAATAGGAGTAATATCTTACCTGTAAAAGTAATAGGATCATATCTTACTTGTAAAAGTAATAAAAAGCAGTAAATATCTTACTTGTAAAAGTATAGGAGTAATATCTTACCTGTAAAGTAATAGGAGTAATATCTTATCTGTAAAAGTAAAATTTGGAATATCTTACCTGTAAAAGTAAAATGAGAATATCTACCTTGTAAAAGTAAAATGAGTTAATATCTTACCGTGTAAAAGTAAATGAGTAATATCTTATCTGTAAAGTAAAATGGAGAGCTAATTCTTACCTGTAAAAGTAAAATGAGTAATTATGCTTACCTGTAAGTTTATTAGGATAATATCTTACCTGTAAAGTAATAGGAGTAATATCTTACCTGTAAAAGATATGGAGTAAGTATCTTACTTGTAAAAGTAATTAGGAGGTAATTCTTATCTGTAAAAGTAAATAGAGTAATTTATCCTTACCTGTAAAAGTAATGAGTAATATCTTAACCTGGTAAAAGTATAGGATTATCTTACTTGGTAAAAGTTTAATAGAGTAATATCCTTACCTGTAAAAAGTATGGAGTATCATCTATCTGGTTAAAGTAAATGGAGTAATATCTACCTGTAAAAGTAAAATGAGTAATACCTTACCGTTAAAATAAAGAGTAATATCTTACTGTAAAAAACTTCTCTCAGGTGTTCTCTCAGCTCTAGAGTTTAGTTTAGTAAAAAACACACCTGAAAGGAGGGACTTTTTTTCAACCAGGAAACAGTTTCACTCTCTGTCAAACACTCTCAGAACACCCCCCCCCCCCCCCCCCCCCCCCCCCCCCCAAACAAACATTATTGTTAGCTCGGTGGGAGCGAGTCCAGTACCACACCCTAATCCTGGGTTGGAGCTGGCAGACCAGAACAATAGAGTGGTCCTGGGGTAAAGGCCATTATGTAAGCAGGGAGCAGTCACTCTGCATATACTCCGTTTCTCATGATAGATGTAAAACATGTGTGACTGGATGCTTGACTGACTTGGAGGAATTGGTGAATTTGTTGCAATGGATTGTGCAAAGAGGCACTGAAAATAAGCTGAACAAGTAATACATGCACCCCGAAGCTATGGTCATCTCTTATATGGTGCAGTTCTACAGGACGTGCAAGGCAAGAGACCAAAACCATATAATCCTGACAGGATAATGATAATTTCTGAGCCAATAGTCACTGAACACATTGGATTATTGATTATGGCTAGTATAGAAGTCTTTTATGATTCAAAAAACTGACAGTTCTAGGAAAACTGAATTCAATGTAAACATTTATTCTTAATGGAATATTAATGATACATGAAACTGTTCAGTAGATCGGTGTGTAAGTACATGTTAAAGGTTATCACTAAAACATACACCAATTCATTGTTGAATTTTTATTGAAACAAACATGTACAGGTGCAAGAAAAAGACACAGAATCAAGTATTGTGAACAATTAGACAGTAATATCTTCCAGTTGATAAAGATTTATTAATTGGATAACATTAACCAGCTTAAGTTGGTTGATTCGTTCATTATTATATTTAGTACATGATTATGTGATATAAACTTCCCTGCCGTGAGTTGGTAAAAGTGCTCAGCTACCAGTTGTCTACCCTTATTTTTGCCCCTTTTATCATTGAGCTCCACCTTAATGATGGACTTCCCAACATTGGACATGGTGGCCCTCAGGTCTACGTGTTGGGCCTTGTACCACCCTGACCATTGGCTCTGATCGGACAAACTTGCTAGAAGTCTTCTCCTTGTACATGGTTGTACAGTTGCTTGTCGCAGGCGCGTGCCACGTCGAAAGACGCCCCACCCAGCCAGTTCTTGTAGAAGTTGTAGTCCTAGGGCACGGAAACATGATGGCCATGCGGTCTGAGCACACGCGGCTCTGCATGTGGAAAAGGTCGTAGGTCAGGACCCCCACGGCGCCCGTGGCTGTGTCGTCATCCTTGGTGAAGGAGCACACCTCTGTCTTGGCGTGCGGACGGTGGGCTGGGTGGGTGGTAGCAGTAACCACTGGACATATACACCTGGGGGGGGGTTAGTAACGGGAATGTAGGTGTCATTAAAGTTCAATATAATTAGCTGAACATTCATGTTGCTGATAAAATGCAAACCTTACACTGGACTTAAAGTTGTGTGAAATATACTTTTTAACTTTCTACGATCACTGTCCCTCTACTTTTAGTCGTTTCACTTTCCTTTCTTTCTGTCCAGCCACTCTGTGCTGATGGATGGAGTGTGAGGCGCTATGGATTCGTAAGCAACACAGAGTGGCCAGCGTGCAGTGTGCAATGAGCCACATTGTGTCACTTCATGATGGATAGGTGGATGTACTCAAAGCCACGTTACACATGAAAACCACCCATCCAAGAGAAGCCTGCATAAATATATTTACTCTGAGAAATTCCACCGAAAAGTAAACAGACAAATAACAATCTGGGGATGCAGCTGGTTTTTATGGTTAAGTAATTTCATTTCCATAGTGGTATACTGTATGTAATGTAAGGAGATTAGAGTATTGAATGCCAACATACTTGGGGTTTTATGAGACAGTAACCGGTGGTGACATTGGTGAGCTCTATAGTACAGTTCCTGTTGGTGGTTAGAGTGGCTGAACGGCCTCTGCGTTCTTGTGCATCTTGGCTGGTCTGAGGAGTTAGAGGGAAAAAGCTGTATAGTGATATTTAGATGTGTGGAAACAGAGTACGTCTGGAGTGTAAAGATAATGACAGCTGAATACATAATATTTCTCTCAGAGAGTACTTTGCCAACACAATCAAAATAACATATTAAAAATCTCTTTAAACTTCCCTTCAAACTCGAACCTCAGAACGGTTGCAGGCAGATGCATGTTTCTAAAAGTCTAGGCAGGTAGCAAACAACCTTTCTGATCCCAATGCATCGCTTGCTAAATATTGTAGCAGGCAGAAGGTATGAATTAGATGAAGACAATGTAAGATATTCACCTTCTAAGTTCAGAAAACTCCAGTTGTGTCAGCAGAGTAGAGTAGATTGTGTTTCCCAGACTGGTGGAGGAGAGGAGGAATTGGCTGAGTCACCCTACTCTCCATTACACTTTTGCGTGTTCGTGCACAAACACAGGTGTGGCACGGAACACAGAAAATGAGGCATACTTTTAGAACAGCGGAAGAAAACAGGAATACTGCATACCAATGTAATAGTTTGACTTTTCCTGTATTTATTGGTGTTATGCTGGCTTGCTGCAGTTCTATTACATCAAATACTATGGGAGATATTTTAGATAAAATAAAGTAAGGGATTTGTCCAATGAGACTGTTGTAACAAATTCTATCCATACAGCCAGCGCTACAATACTCATAGCACATTCGTAGTACGTGTTTTGTGCTCTGACATGATGAGGGAGAAGAAATTGAAACATTGTTGCTGGTATCACTGCAGGTCTGGGAAGATGTGGGTTCTGCATCTGGACATGTGCATGTACGACCGTAACAATTCCTCACAGCCAGGTACACCCTATACACAATCATTCGACACAGCCTTTACACACCCCGGCTTCACAAACCTCTCCCTCACTCACACTTGTCAATGGAAAAAAAACACACCCTTCGTTTAATGTAAAAACTGAGCGGGGCAATATTACTCGCATCAATTGAGAAACCCAGTGGATACTGGACGTCCAAACGTCTGCTGGTTATTGGTGGCTGGGAATGACAACTGAATGAACAAGAGCTACAAATGTGTGCTTTGGAAACCCATGTAATTATCTAAGGTGCATCCCAATGGCAGCTATTCCCTATATAGTAAAAAAATATATTTTCACCCTTATTTAACCAGGTAGGCCAGTTGAGAAC
>NW_019945333.1:30334-47654 GCF_002910315.2 Salvelinus sp. IW2-2015
CCTGGTTGCCGCTTAGTGGGACTATCATTTGTTTTTCAACAGGGCAATGATCCAACACACCTCCGGCTGTGGAAGGGCTATTCTGACCAGAAGGAGAGTGACAAGTGCTGCAGATACCTGGCCTCCACAATCACCCACCTCAACCAATTGAAATGGTTTAGGATGAGTTGGACCGCAGAATGAAGGAAAGCAGCCAACATGTGCTCAGCATATGTGGGAACTCCTTCAAGACTGTTGGAAACGCATTACAGGTGAAGCTGGTTGAGAGAATGCCAAGAGTGTGCAAAGGTGTCATCCAAGGCAAAGGTGGCTACTTGAATATCTCAAATATAAAATATATTTAGATTGTTTAACACTTTTTTGGTTACTACAGGATTCCATATCTGTTATTTCATAGTTTTGAAGTCTACAATGTAGAAATAGTAAAAATAAAGAAAAACCCTTGAATGAGTAGGTGTGTCCAAACTCTTGACTGTACTGTATATGCATACCATACATTACAATACAAAAACACAGTCATGGGAAGCACAAATAAACATCACCAGAAGAACAGTTACATTCCTCGACCAATAAGTCTACCGTCAATTCTTTAAATTGCTCGAAAGGCACCAAACATCAAGATTAAATGTATTTGTAATTTTGTTCAAGCAATACGGTGCATTAAAACTAAAATACATAGGAACCTCAAGAATTAACCAATCCTGTGAATGGGTTAGGCAACTCAAGTGTCTATACTTCAACAACAAAGTTAGATAAGACGGAAGTTTATGATGTAGGGCCCACAAAGGAGAGTAATGTAGAGATTCTATGGTCTTAGCGAAGTCCAGACAACCTTTTGATACAGGATGCAGTGATGAGTATCAAACTGTCACCTGTAACAAAACGAAGGGCACTTTGGTGGTGAGAATAACATCATGTCACGCCCTGCCTTAGTTATCTTGTTTTCTTTATTATTTTAGTTAGGTCAGGGTGTGACATGGGGATGTTTGTGTGTTTTGTCTCATCTAGGGTGTTTGTATTGTCTAGGTTTTTTTTCTAGAGTTCGTGGGGTTGTGTCAGTGTAGGTGTTTAGGTAAGTCTATGGTTGCTGGATTGGTTCTCAATTAGAGACAGCTGTCTATCGTTGTCTCTGATTGGGAGCCATATTTTAGGCAGCCATAGTCATTAGGTAGGTTGTGGGTAATTGTCTATGTCTTGACGTTAGTTGGTGTGTCTGCACTTTTCGTTTGATAGCTTCACGGACGTTTGTTGTTTTGTCTAGTTTGTATTAGTGTTCGTTCTTCTTTCTATTAAAAAGATGTATTCATATTCACGCTGCCCTTGGTCCTCCTCTCTTCCACAAAAAGACGAGCGTGACACATCACCATAATCAAGAACAGTAAAAAGGTTGACTGAATAATCTGCTTCCTACTGCTTAGAGAAAGGCACAATCTGTTCTATAGAAAAAGCAACTTAAATCTTAGCTTCAGAACAAGTTCTCATTTACAACTGCGACCTGGCCAAGATAAAGCAAAGCAGTGCGACACATACAACAACACAGAGTTACACATGGAATAAACAAGCGTACAGTCAATAATACAGTAGAAAAAGTCTATATACAGTGTGTGCAAATTAGGTAGGATGAGGTAGGTAAGGCAATAAATAGGCCATAGTGGCAAGATAATTACAATATAGCAATTAAAACACTGGAGTGATAGATGTGCAGAAGATGAGTGTGCAAGTAGAGATACTGGGGCGCAAAGGAGCAATATAAATAAAATAAATAACAGTATGGGGATGAGGTAGTTGGATGGGTTATTTACAGATGGGCTATGTACAGGTGCAGTGATCTGTGAGCTGCTCTGACAGCTGGTGCTTAAAGTTAGTGAGTATGAGTATCCAGCTTCAGTGATTGGCTGCAGAGAACTGGAAGGAAAGACGGCCGAAGGAGGAATTGGCTTTGGGGGTGACCAGTGAAATATACCTGCTGGAGCGCGTGCTACGGGTGGGTGCTGCTATGGTGACCAGTGAGCTGAGATAAGACGGCGCTTTACCTAGCAAAGACTTATAGATCGCCTGGAGCCAGTGGGTTTGGCAACAAATATGAAGCGAGGGCCAGCCAACGAGAGCATACAGGTCGCAGTGGTGGGTAGTATATGGGGCTTTGGTGACAAAACGGATGGCACTGTGATAGACTGCATCCAATTTGCTGAGTAGAGTGTTGGAGGAAATTTTGTAAATGACATAGCCGAAGTCAAGGATCGGTAGKATAGTCAGTTTTACGAGGGTATGTTTGGCAGCATGAGTGAAGGATGCTTTGTTGCAAAATAGGAAGCCGATTCTAGATTTAATTTTGGATTGGAGATGCTTAATGTGAGTGTGGAAGGAGAGTTTAGTCTAACCAGACACCTAGGTATTTGTAGTTGTCCACATATTCTATGTCAGAACCGTACAAAGTAGTGATGCTGGATGGGCGGGCAGGTGTGGGCAGGGATCGGTTGAAGAGCATGCATTTAGTTTTACTTGCATTTAAGAGCAGTTGGAGGCCACTGAAGGAGAGTTGTATGGCATTGCAGCTCGTCTGTAGGTTAGTTAACCCAGTGTCCAAAGAAGGGGCAGAAGTATACAGAATGGTGTCGTCTGCGTAGAGGTGGATCAGAGAATCACCAGGAGCAAGAGTGACATCATTGATGTATACAGAGAAAAGAGTCGTCCCGAGGATTGAACCCTGTGGCACCCCCATAGAGACTGTCAGAGGTCCGGACAACAGGCCTTCCGATTTGACATACTGAACTCTATCGGAGAAGTAGTAGGTGAACCAGGCGAGGCAGTCATTTGAGAAACCAAGGCTGTTGAGTCTGCCAATAAGAATGTTGTGATTGACAGAGTCGAAAGCCTTGGCCAGGTCGATGAATACAGCTGCACAGTATTGTCTCTTATCGATGGCGGTTATGATATCGTTTAGGACCTTGTGCGTGGCTGAGGTGCACCCATGACCAGCTGGGAAACCAGATTGCATAGCAGAAAAGGTACGGTGAGATTCGAATTGGTCAGTGATCTGTTTGTTAACTTGGCTTTCGAAGACCTTAGAAAGGCAGGGTAGGATAGATATAGGTCTGTAGCAGTTTGGGTCTAGAGTGTCTCCCCCTTTGAAGAGGGGGATGACCGCAGCAGCTTTCCAATCTTTGGGGATCCCAGACGATACGAAAGAGAGGTTGAACAGGCTAGTAATAGGGGTTGCAACAATTTCGGTGGATAATTATAAAAAGAGAGGGTCCAGATTGTCTAGCCCGGCTGATTTGTAGGGGTCCAGATTTTGCAGCTCTTTCAGAACATCAACTATCTGGATTTGGGTGAAGGAGAAATGGGGGATGATTGGGAAAGTTGCTGTGGGGGGTGCAGGGCTGTTGACCGGGGTAGGGGTAGCCAGGTGGAAAGCATGGCCAGCCGTAGAAAAATGCTTATTGAAATTCTCAATTATAGTGGATATAGTGATCCCTATGGGCCCTGGTCAAAAGTAGGGCACTGTAAATGGAATAAAGTGCCATTTGGGACACACTAAATGCTGTGAGATGTGCTGGTGTAATTGGACCGTTGCTGACTGCTGTAATAGTGCTGCCAGATTTCAGACTTCACCAGATGGCGCCAAACATGCACTTACAGTTTGAATGGTCAGCCTTATGGACAAATAGAACTTGTTTTACGAAGGTCGCAATGCTTTCAGAAATGCACTGCTGCTTCTGTGTTGTAGTTTGAACTTTCAATATCAGAAGTTAATATTTACTGTATTAACTATGGACTGTGAAAATTTCCTCTGAATTTCATGTTATGGTCAATAACAATAACTGTGAATCACAGGAGGTTGGTGGCACCTTAATTGGGGAGGACGGGCTCGTGGTAAAGGCTGAAGCGGAATTGGTGGAATGTTATCAAACACATGGTTTCCATGTGTTTAATGCCATTCCATTTTCTCCATTCCAGCCATTATTACTATCCGTCTTCCACTCAGCTGCCTCCGCTGCTGTGAACACAGGACACACAGCAACCTTCAGCCATAAGGACTAGAGTCACAATGTTAAATGCATCTTGGTAATTGTGTTTGTTTAAGTGGGATATGTTAATAAAAAAAATCTTAACCTAATCGTATTAGTCATGCTATTTACATTCAAAGTCCTCTTTAAACTTACACACCCCAAAACTAAAAACCACAACTGGATAAGAGCTGAAGACACAATAAACATTCGACAAGATGCAGTGAAAATCCAATAGTCGGTCACAGTAATTGTTACAGTTTATGCCTTGATTGTCTTTTATCTTTGTCGCTGGGGTTTATCCGTGACTGAAGAACTGCATATTACACTATTAGTACTCACGCATAGAAGCTCAAAGTTTCTGAAATATCATTGTTCCGTATATAGAACCATTTTTTATTGACCTAACACACCTACTGTATATCAATCTTTGATGTGCTCTGCTTGGTTGATGGCAAATTGCTATGGAATGTTCTACACATTGCACATGTTGGGAATAAAATATAGATTGAGTTTGAGAGCGAGAGAGAAAGACAGTGAGAGAGAGAAGGAGCGAGAGAGAGAGAGAGAGAGAGATCAAATCACATTTTATTTGTCACATGCGCTGAACACAACTGGTGTAGACTTTACGGAGAAATGCTTATGAGCCGTTCCCAACGATGCAGAGTTGAAAAATAAAATAGTAACAGAAAAGGAATAAAATAAAGTACACAAGAATAGAGGTATATGCAGGAAGTACCAGAACAATGTGCAGGGGTACGAGGTATTTGAAGTAGGTATATACTATTAGGCAGGGTAAAGTAACCAGGCATCAGGATAGATAATAATACGAGTGAAATAAAGAACAAAGAGAGAGAAAGAGGGAAACAGATAGAGTGACTGAGGCACTCAGACTACTGCTGGCTTCCAGACTGTCTATGCCAAACTTGTATCTTGCCCCATCCCTGATGCACCATATCCAAGACTGATACTAGCAGTCACATCCATCTATAGTATATCTGGAATGTCAGACTAGTTTGTCAGGCGTTTCCTTTTTCTATCATCTGTCCTGGTCTTAGTCCAAATTTGAACATTTTGGTTCCAACCACTGTGTCTTTGTGAGACGCAGAGTAGGTGAACGGATGATCCCCGCATGTGTGGTTCCCACCGTGAAGCATGGAGGAGGAGGTGTGATGGTGTGGGGGTGCTTTGATGGTGACACAGTCAGTGATTTATTTAGAATTCAAGGCACACTTAACAAGCATGGCTACCACAGCATTCTGTAGCGATATGCCATCCCATCTGTTTTGCGCTTAGTGGGACTATCATTTGTTTTTCAACAGGACAATGACCCAACACACCTCCAGGCTGTGTAAGGGCTATTTGACCAAGCAGGATAGTGATGGAGTGCTGCACCAGATGACCTGGCCTCCACAACCACCCGACCTCAACCAAATTGAAATGGTTTAGGATGAGTTGGACCGCAGAATGAAGGAAAGCAGCCAACACATGCTCAGCATATGTGGGAACTCCTTCAAGACTATTGGAAAAGCATTACAGGTGACGCTGGTTGAGAGAATGCCAAGAGTATGCAAAGCTGTCTCCAAGGCAAAGGGTGGCTACTTTGAGTATCTCAAATATAAAATATATTTTGATTTGTTTAACACATTTTTGGTTACTACAGGATTCCATTCCATCTGTTATTTCATAGTTTTGAAGTCTAAAATGTAGAAAATAATCCAAATAAAGAAAAACCCTTGAATGAGTAGGTGTGTCCAACCTTTTGACTGGTACTGTATATATACATACATATATTAAAATACAAAAACACATTCATGGGAAGCACAAATGAAACATCACCCAGAAGAACAGTTACATTCCTCGACAAATAAGTCTACAGTCAATACTTTAAATTGCCAGAAAGGCACCAGAACATCAAGATTAAATGTATTTGGAATTTTGTTCAAGCAATACGGTGCATTAAAACTAAAATACCCTCGGAACCTCAAGAGTTAACCAATCCTGTGAATGGGTTAGGCAACTTAAGTGTCTATACTTCAACAGCAAAGTTAGATAAGATGGAAGTATATGATGTAGGGCCCACACAAAGGGAGTAATATAGAGATCTACGGGTCTTTAACGAAGTCCAGACAACCTTTTGATACAGGATGCAGTGATGAGTATCACAACTGTCACCTGTAAAAAAAACGAAGGGCACTTTGGTGGTGAGAATCCAAAGGTTGTGTTCATGTTTAATGGTTCCGCCAGTTACACATTGAATGCTTGACTTGCATTCATTCCAGTATAGAAGAAATGCTAAATTGTCTAACCAACAAGGATTGTGATCCAATGATTGTATGCAAATTCACCATTTTACATATCATATTATGGCTGTGCAGAAGTCGTATAAATGCATAGGTCTCTGTGAATGAACAATTTTGATGAATCTTTCAAGCCATCGGAATAGTCTGTGAAAGGTAAAGGTTCTCAAACATGGGGTAATGGGTGGAGGGGGAGGCGGGAGGAGAGGGGGATTATGTCGACTTCGGCGTTTGATTCATTTTGGCCTGAGACCTATCTCTGGTGACGGCGGTAGAGCGGGGAGAGGAGAGAGAGGAGAGAGGAGCGTGCTGATTGATTGCCGCAGGGGGAAGCAAGGTTCTGCACGTTACCTTTTTGATGAATAGGCTGTCAGGGCCCGCGAACAACCAAATATGGCCCCGTAAATGAATGTTTAAGCGGTTATGCTATAAGTATAAATATTAAACGTCCATTAAGGGGGATTACACTTGGTGCCACTTTGAAAAAGGGATAATAAAAGGATGAGGGGGAAGAGGGGGTTGGGGGAGAACTCTGAACAGTCCAGGTGCATGGCTGCCTGTGTGTTTGTAATTCTCCTCTAACAAATGTTAGAATTCTCAGCAGAGGGGAAAAGTCCTTGACGTTAATCTCATTTATTCTGTGTGTGTGTGTGTGGTGTTTGCAGACTTGCGCGTGTTTTCAAGAGGGCGAGAAGAGGAGGACTAAAGATAGGGAGGCTTTAACTTGACAGAGCATGCCAGTGCATCGCCCTTCTCAAATTACGGAGCGATTAAAAGCATCCACGGTGGTGCACTTGGAGTGAGAGTGTGAATAAAAGCCTGGTTTAAAGATTATTTGTGCTCAGCATGGAATAATTCCCCCTCCAAAGAGAAATCAATAGCGCTGTGCTGTATGAATACATTTGTGTCACTGCCTGCCGAGGGGACAAGGAGAGGAAACCTTGCTCAAAATGACTAAAACCCACAAATTCCAAACGATCAGTGCTGATCCAGGGAGGAAAGCCTGTGCAAGTAAGAAAGCATTGGGAGCAAAACCAGTTCAATATGGAATTTAAAATCATTGGCCCAACCGTCTTCAGTCCATTTAGTGATAGGCATAACAAGACATACCGTAATCCAAATTGAATACTAACAGCTCTATTTCACGTACACATCCCTCCCAATGTGATTTSAATCTGTTAGAACTCAGTAAGAGAAAATTCAAATTGGCAGTTTARGAATCAGTAACTTTTGAAGCTCCTGCATTTGATTTGTCTAAATATGCAAATATATTCAACAAGCATTTTTTCAAGTAAGCATATTCCATCTAATGTTTGGCAAACATCCCCTTTTTTTCTCACCCCCCTCCCATATGTGTTTTTCACCCTCATTTGAGTAATGGCTAATCTTTTTCAATTGGGCACAGATCTTTTCTGCTTAATTATTATGCCAACTATACCAAAACAAAAACTAAATTGCACACACACACAAACACTCCTTCTCTCTCTCTCTCTTCTCTCTCTCTTCTCTCTCTCTCTCCTCTCTCTCTCTCTCTCTCTCTCTCTCTCTTCTCTCTCTCTCTTCTCTCTCTCTCTCTCTCTCTCCTCTCTCTCCTCTCTCTCTCTCTCTCTCTCTCTCTCTCTCTCTCTCTCTCTCTCTCTCTCTCTCTCTCCTCTCTTCTCTCTTCTCTCTCTCAAATATTCTGTACACTCTGGCTCTTGCTGGGGTGTCTTTGTGTTTTCCATAGTCCATGTAAAAGGGACTCAACATTTCTCTCATCTCTCTCTCTCTGTCTCTCTCTCTCTCTCTCTCTCTCTCTCTCTGGCTCTCCGCTCCTCTTCCTTGTTGCACGACCAATACACGACATTACACACTTAGTAATTAGTGGCCTGCGTAGGCCATTTACTGAATTACCTTCAAACATTGACACACGATCTGCATATAAGTGAAATGGTTCTATTGAATAGTTGCCGTGCATTTCCACATCCTCAGACTGTGCTCTCTCATCCTCACATTGGCTAAATGATGAACGCCAGCTCTCTGTCTGGGACTGATCCTCTGACAGCAAGACAGACAGGAGATCAATACACACAACTGCCCATCTCATCTCTGTTCTGTGCATTGGCTTTTCCTTCACTTCTCTTCTCTTAAACCCCCCAACCCAACCCATGCCCTGCCACTCCGTCCCCTCTACAAACACATGCCGTCCCCTCCCCTCCTTCCAACCCATCCACCTCCACTTCGCTCAGTCCTCCGTCCTGCTTTATAAAAAATATGATCCCATTGACCCAAAAGCCGATGGGAAGTGTTGCTCTATAAACAGACTGATGCTCAATAGGAGGCGCTGAGCCCCCCAGGAAGGGCACGACTGCTGTAGTGGACAGGTGTGTTTCTGATGGAGGTAGTGGAGGGGGGCGGGAGAAGTGTGGGTGGGGGGACATCTAGCATCTGAGTAGTTTGGCATCATTTATCAGTTTTATTGCTTTACTGTCTTGTTGCTATCTGCCACCATCCCTGGCCAACCCCCACTGCCCTTCCTGCACCCGTGACCCCTGTTCCTACGCCACGTTCCCTTCGATCACTCCAGGTTCCTCCTGTGCAATTAAGCGGCGGCAGAGGGCGGGTAGATGAAAGGTGTGACATTTTGCTTTTGACTGCAGATGAATTCGGAGCAACGGAACGGACGGATGTGTCCAGGCGTGAATATGGATTTATTTTCCCTGCGTTCCCACACTAGTCCACTTTCCTCACTCCCGCTCTCCGAAGTGATGGGACCTGGCTTTAAGAAAGGGCGACATGTGCCTCAGACTCATCCTAAATCATGAGTTGACAGTTTAAAAGGGCACGATGCAATGGATGTTTTTTTTTCTGTCTCCATGGTTATTTTTCCCACTCGATTAGCTGGGCTATGTGTTTTGCACTTTGTGTATTTGGTGGAGAGAGTATGTGTTACTGTTTCTCAAAAGGGTGTGTTTGTTGTTGTTGAGTATCTCTCTCCTCCTTGAATCCCTCCTAGTTACGGTTCCTTCTGTCTTTATAGTGTCAGTCATAGAGTGCGTGTGATAGCTGTACTGATGGACAGATGCCATTGGTTGAGATGGAGCAGGGCAGCATGAAGGCTGTGGGCCCTAAAAAGAGTCCACCCAACCCAAGTCCAATTGTGTCACCCAAACACTAACAAACACTTTAATCATCTAATAATTAATGTTTGCTCACAGTCAGTCTCAACCCTCTCCTTAGGTCCCCTTAATCTTAAGGGGACCTAAGATAAAAAATTTGCCTAAAATGACATACTCAAATCCAACTGCCTGTAGCTCAGGACCTGAAGCAAGGATATGCATATTCTTGATACCATTTGAAAGGAAACACTTTGACGTTTGTGGAAATGTAAAAAGAATGTAGGTGAATATAACACATTAGATCTGGTAAAAGATAATACAAAGATTTTCTTTTGTACCATCATCTTTGAAATGCAAGAGAAAGGCCATAATGTATTAATGGCGCAATTTTGATTTTGGCCAATAGAAGGCAGCAGTGTTTGTGCAAAGAGTTAGACTGATCCAATGAACCATTGCATTTCAACATTTTG
This sequence comes from Salvelinus sp. IW2-2015, assembly GCF_002910315.2. Lineage (NCBI taxonomy): Eukaryota > Metazoa > Chordata > Actinopteri > Salmoniformes > Salmonidae > Salvelinus > Salvelinus sp. IW2-2015. Next base: position 40,213 of record NW_019945333.1, read on the forward strand.
TATCAACACTACCCAAATGTGCCTAATTGCTTTTATTAATACATTTTCAAGTTCATAACTGTGCAGTCTCCTCAAACAATAGCAGGCTATTCTTTCACTGTAATAGCTACTGTAAATTGGACAGTGCAGTTAGATTAACAAGAATTTAAGCTTTCTGCCCATATCTGATATGTCTACGTCCTGGGCATTTGTTTTGTTACTTACAACCTCATGCTAATCACATTAGCCTACGTTAGCTCAACCACCCCGTGGGGGACCCACCGATCCTGTAGAGGTTTTAACTTCACTAGGGTAGGGAGCAGCATTCGGAATTTTGGATGAAAAGCGTGCCCAAATGAAACTGCCTGCTACTCAGGCCCAGAAGCTAGGATATGCATATAATTAGTAGATTTGGATAGAAAACACTCTAAAGTTTCCAAAACTGTTCGAATAATGTCTGTGAGTATAACAGAACTGATATGGCAGGCGAAAACCTGAGGAAAATCCAACCAGGAAGTACTATTATTTTGAAAGGCTGTTTTTCCATTGAAAGCCTATCCATCATACAACGACTTAGGACCCAGTTCACGATATCTATGGCTTCCTTTACATGTGGCCAGTCTTTAGGCATTGTTTCAGGCTTTTACTCTGAAAAATGAGAGAGATACAGCACTTTCAATGAGAGGCCAGTGGAAATTTCCAGACATGAGTCCTGCCCATGATCGGGAACGCGCCTTTCTTGTTTCTCCTTTTCTATTGACGAAGCTTTTGTCCGGTTGAAATATTATTGATATATTTATGACAAAAACAACCTGAGGGTTGATTTTAAACATCGTTTGACATGTTTCTATGAACTTTTATTGTACTTTTTTGACTTTTCGTCTTGATGTTGAGAGCGCGCATTGTGCATTTGGATTTCTGAACTAAACCCACCAACAAAACGGAGGTTTTTGGACATAAAGAGGGACATTATCGAACAAAACGAACATTTATTGTCTAACATGGAGACCTGGGAGTGCCACCAGATGAAGATCATCAAAGGTAAGTGATTCATTTTAACGCTATTTCTGACTTTTGTGACACCTCTCCTTGGTTGGAAAATGGCTGTATGGTTTTTGTGGCTAGGCGCTGACCTAACATAATTTGCGTTGTGTGCTTTCGCCGTAAATCCTTTTTGAAATCTGACACAGCGGTTGCATTAAGGAGAAGTTTATCTTTAAATGTATGTTAAACACTTGTATCTTTCATCAATGTTTATGATGAGTATTTCTGTAATTTGATGTGGCTCTCTGCATTTTCACCGGATGTTTGTTTGAGACAATGATTACTGTACATAACGTGCCAATTTCAACTGAGGTTTTTGGACATAAAGATTAACTTTATCGAACAAAACACACATTTATTGTGTAACATGAAGTCCTGTGAGTGCCATCTGATGAAGATCATCAAAGGTTAGTGATTAATTTAATTGCTATTTCTGACTTTTGTGAGCCCTCTCCTTGGCTGGAAAATGGCTGTATGGTTTCCTGTGACTAGGCGCTGACCTAACATAATCGCATGGTGTGCTTTTTCCGTAAAGCCTTTTTGAAATCGGACACTGTGGTTGGATTTACAAGAAGTTTATCTTTAAAATGGTGTATGATATTTGTATGTTTGAGGAATTTTAATTATGGGATTTCTGTTGTTTTGAATTTGGCGCACTGCAATTTCACTGGCTGTTGTCGAGGTGGGACGCTAGGGTCCCACTTGTACCAGAGAGATTAAAGGAAAAGTTTACCTAAATTCCAGAAACTCCCAAGTGATTCCATACATTGAAACTAGTTCAGTGGAGTTTCCCCTCTCTCCCTCTCGCTCTTTCTCTGGAGTGCAGAACTGAGACAGCTGCAAAATTGAGTCACGTGACTTGTGACGTTGCTGGATGCAGGCCTCACTCTGCTCCGCAGTCAGCAATTGTAGGATTCACACATCTGCAAACTGTGGACAAATTCATTGTTTTATTGAAAGTGTACAGCTGAATTAACTATTTTTGTTAAAAATACTATCAGTTTTGAGTCAGGAAATGTATACTTTTCAACGTAAAATATTTGCAATTATTTTATATAATTAGTTTATGTAGCAGATTGCCATGGCAGCGGAGATGGGTAACAACTGCACATGAGCGCCCTCGCGGGGGACACCTGCTACTTAGAAACGTCACGATAATATGCCCTTATATGGAGGTTGGTGTCACATGTTTTTTGGGGGGTAGAACTAGTGAGGATATTGAAAGGTGCCGTATGTAACTGTTGGGGTGACCCGAAAAAAAAAGAGGGTTCTAGATCGGTCATTCTCATTGAAAGCAAGTCTAAAAAGCGATAGATCGTGCACTATTTCTATGCTTTCCGTTTCACCTGGAAGACAGTACAGGGACATTATAGTTCTCTTAAAAAAACAACCAAGAACCTGTCTGATGAAGTCAGGAGGAAGAGTAGCCTACTAGAGGGACGTTGACGTTGTCAAACCTTATTTAGTTGAGCCAGGGTAGCCTATTCTGACAAAAAATGTAGGCAAATTGAACTTCAGATGGCAGCCACCGTTTTAGAAACACTTCCCCAGGATCAACACAGTCTGGTGGTTGAATGCACAAGACAAGAGATTTAAGTGCCTTTGAACATGGTATGGTACGTCTACATGATATGGTGTAATGCTAATAACACAATAAGAACACCTCAAACGTCAAGGATCAGGCTACATACACCCAAACGCTTGCGTTCTCTTCTCAAACACACCTTTGTATTTTGGCACTGTGCCAGATCCAGTCCATGGAAATACAGTAGAAACAGCTGTTTCTTTTAGTACCCTTCAGTTTTCTGCCCCCATAATTTCAGATTGCACATCTCGTTCATTTTCATCGTCGCTGAAGTGCTTGCTACACACACACACAGCGATGTAAAGTTGGCTGCAGGAGTTTGTACATCGTATTTACTACTTCTAATTGCTGCTAACCATTTTCTGCATCTCGATGTATCTTTTACCGGAAACTGTGACATTTTGTGTCTTCTTCCATTTATTTCCTGTATAAAGTGCAGCCAGGGAGCAAACACCAGCCTGCTCTTGCTACCATCAATTTTCCACTTTGCATAACTAACTTTACTTGTCATAAGGCTAACTCTACGAACTTTCGCAACAGCTCCTTCTCCCACCAAGTAAAATTGTGACATCAAGCTCCATATAAGGGCATATCGTGAGTAGGGTGTCCCCCAGGAGGACGCACATAGTTGTCACCCATCTCCACTGCTGTGGCAATCTGCTACATAAAATAAGTATATAAAATTATCACAAATGTTTTAGGTGGGAAAGTGCGCGTTTTACTTTTGACAAAAATAGCTATTTTGTCCGCTTTCAATAAAATAATGAATTTGTGAAGTTTGCAGATTTGTGAATCATGCATTCACTAACAACGGAGAAGAGCGAGGCCTGGATCCAGCAATGTCAAGTATCATATGACCTGTTTTTGTAGCTGTCTCAGTTCTGCAATCCAGGGAGCGAGAAGGGGAGAGGGCAAACTCCACTGAACTAGTTTCAATTTATGGAATCACTTGGGAGTTTCTTGATTTTGGGTAAACTTCTCCTTTAAACTTTGCTTCAGACTGAAGTAGAAATGGTCCTCAACTCTCAAGACCTGCTTTTGAATCACCAGAAGGAGAGGTTAATGGCATAATTATTCTAACAAACGTTTCAATGATATTTAAATGTCATACTTTGGAATATGAGCACAGAAGATACATGCAGTATGAGCCTTTGCACATTCAAATGGCAAACCTTTAAGGCATGTTGAAATTCTAGGCACATTCAGTAATAAATCTGTCAAATCTAATTTAATAGAGCACAGTAACCTTCATGGGCTATGCAAACTGCTATCATTTGATATAAATGTGATTTTCATGTAATTGGGACTGGCGAGTGGTGATCATTCCATCAATGTGATTTTTGTCTTCTTCAGTTCTTGGTTACCCGTCAGTAAGGGGAAAATAATCCCACTTTTCTAATACACTATAATAACTAATTCACTTGCCTAATTATCATTTATCAAGGGAAATTAACATTTGTTTTAAGACACTGCTCTCTATAGTTTCCACAGTATGTCTATTCTTGTTTATAACTTATAGTAATTGCAAACGTATCAGTTGCGTGAAATTGTAGACATGATTGAGACGGTAAGAGAAATGTACCAGAGTATATCTGAAGACAGGGACATTGAATCATTCTCTACCACAACTACTAACACCATCTATTGTTTATTGATTGCTGATGACCTGTCATCCACAGAGGCTGAAGGTCAAAGTTCCTGCCTTCTCCTTCTCGCCAACGACCCCTTAAACTTGAGAAATCCATCATCAATATTGACACAGCTGCTCAGATTCAATGAAGACTGCTCCCCCCAAAAAACATTAACAATGCCAGGTGCACCAGGTGCATATTTCTAGAAGAAGAAAAAATCTCCACTCAAGAAAACTTGATGAGTATGATCCCACTCCAACAGAAACAAGCTCATTTGAGGCAGCCTGTGAACATTGCAGTACGGGTGCTAAAACGTTTGCAGAGCTGCCTGCCATGATTGCCATCCATGGCAATTGAGATACTCGTAGAGGACACTTGAGTACCTGATTCATTAAGGTGGGTTTTATACAACAAAGGGAGACAATGAAATATAATGATGTTCTCCTGTGATTTGTCCATAATACAGCTCTCTCTCTCTATCTCTCTCACTCTCCGTTGGAGGAGGATGAGGTAGAACCAAATTAGTGGGTGTAAACATCAGAGCCAGACATTGGCCAAACAGAGGCAGGCAGGTGCACTGAGCTCCTCTGTCTCTCTGTAGCTCCCTAGCTCAGCTTGCCAGTTCACAGAATGTCAAGCGTGCTCCAAACATGCTGCGTTTAGAGAGCGCAATGACACTCAACCTGCTCTGAGACGCAGGGAGGCCCTTGAGTGCTTCTTTCATGTGTGTTCATCCACGGAGCGATTTAATTCCATTGTTTATTTCCTTTTTCAAGCATTTGTAGGTTAGATACTGGCTCTATCCCTGGTGGAGCTTCTCAATAAGTAGCTAGTGACTCAAGAAAGTCTGGGGTTTGTCATTTGTCTGTCTGAGTGACATTGTGATGTGGCCACAGCCGTCTCACTGGCATACCCTGCTAAAATCAAATGTCATTTTATTCATTCGTCACATGCGTCGTAAACAACAGGAGCAGACTAACAGTGAAACTCGTCCTTGTAGGCCCTTGCCAACAATGCAGAGAGAAAGAAAATAGAGAAATAATAGAAAAGTAAAACACGTAATAATAAAAGTAATAATAAATACACAATGAGTAACGATAACTTGGCTATGTGCATAGGGTACCAGTACCGAGTCGATGTGCAGGAGTACAAGATAATTGAGGTAGATAAGGGAATAAAGTGACAGATGATAACAGTAGCAGCAGTGTATGTGATGAGTCAAAAGATAGTCCGAGTAGCTACAGTATTTGGTTAACTACTTAACTATCTATTTAGCAGTCTTATGGCTTAGAGGTACATTTAACATTTACATTTAAGTCATTTAGCAGACGCTCTTATCCAGAGCGACTTACAAATTGGAAAGTTCATACATATTCATCCTGGTCCCCCCGTGGGGAATGAACCCACAACCCTGGCGTTGCAAGCGCCATGCTCTACCAACTGAGCCACACGGGTAGAAGCTGTTCAGATGCCTGTTGGTTCGAGACTGGTTCCGCTTGCCGTGCAGTAGCAGAGAGAACAGTCTATGACTTGAGTGGCGAAAGTCTTTGACAATTTGTAGGGCCTTCCTCTGACACTGCCTGGCATAGAGATCGTGGATGGCAGGGAGCTCGGCCCTAGTGATGTACAGTATTAGGCTGTACATACTACCCTCTGTCGCGCCTTGCCAAGCAGTTGCCATACCGAGTGGTGATGCAGCCAGTCAAGATGCTCTCAGTGGTGCATCTGAGGACTTTCTGAGGATCTGAGGACCCAAATCCTTTCAGCCTCCTGAGGGGGAATAGGCCTTGTTGTGCCTTCTTCACGGCTACATTAGTGTGTGTGGACCATGGTAGATCCTTAGTGATGTGGACACAGAGGAACCTGAAGCTCTAGTATGTCATATGAATGTTAGATTACATGAACACTCAATATTGGACAACATCGGTTTCCCTTCTTTATTGGCTTGATCGACCAATCGCGGGGGGACAAAGCATCCATCAGACAACGACAGGACCAATCAGGAGCATTGATCCACTAAGGCTCCCAATCGGCAATAATCAGCCCGCTCTTTAGCCCAGAGGATACCAGACTATTGATCTTAACATAGTCTCTTAACTCTTCAAGCATTCTTTTTCATTAGTACTGTGACCTAACAGCACACAGAGACAGAGAGAGAATTGCTCTGGAGAGGGAGAGAGAAAGAAAGAGAGAGAGAGTGCAAGAGAGAGAGAGAGAGAGAGAGAGAGAGAAGCAGTGAATAAGCAGCCAGCAATTAAGAGACAGATGACAGTTGTCTTTCAAGGGAATTCTCTGAGAAAGGGAAGGCGTTGGGAAGTTAAAGGCCAATTAACCTCTTTCTGATAACTGAGCTTCAAGAGAAGAAGAGAAAGGGTGTGAAAAGAATGACAGTTTGTTAAGGAGATCGTTCATAATTTCCATGCAGCAAACAGAAAAATGATAGGATATGTGGATGGCGGATGCTTGTTCTTTCCAGAGAGAAAGAGAGATGGAGGGAGATTGTGAGGATGAGATATGGATGGTGGGAGACACAGAGACCACTAAGGCTTTGTCGTTAGTGATGGGTCAGCTGAGGATAATAGTAGATCTGTCTGGATCTATCTACACACAAAAGTAGTTTGATGACCCAGCCAGGGTCACATTCAGTCTGGCTTTGAGAAAATAGCTGTGACTGTACTGGAAGGCCAAGAGAGGGAAGATTGTTTCATTCTGTTGAAGCGGTCATCACCACTGAGCTAAAAACATCCCAAGCAGCCCAGTATTATATCACCCAAACCATAAGGATACAGTTACTGTTGTGTCTAAATGAGATGATTGATTGATCCAGCCATATTAAGTAGCATCAAAGGAATCTCTTGGCATTCTGGAGAGAAACAATAACATTTATCAATATAACATTTATTGAAATGGGAACATGATACCTATGTTGCCTTTGATTGGGCCAAGTGAGGGTACTTTAGATTTGTCTGCACTGAATAAGAAAAACCAAGTCAATGCCTGTGGCTGGAAAAGAAACACTACATTTGATTGACTTATTTCCCCCGATTAGCTTWAATCTCTGCCGAACTTCCCCAACGGCCCTCTGCTTTAACTGAATGACTTTGGCTTTGTAATTGTTTCAGTCACGTTGGGGGGGAAATCAGTAAGTGTGTATGTGGGGGTGGATGGGGCTGTCTTGCCAGTGAGAGGAACCTGGGGAATAA
>NW_019945334.1:0-4844 GCF_002910315.2 Salvelinus sp. IW2-2015
ATGGCGGTCCAGTGAGAGAGAGACCACAGGGTCCAGAATGGTGGTCCAGTGAGAGAGAGACCACAGGGTCCAGAATGGCGGTCCAGTGAGAGACCACAGGGTCCAGAATGGTGGACCAGTGAGAGAGAGACCACAGGGACCAGAATGGTGGTCCAGAGAGAGAGAGACCACAGGGACCAGAATGGCGGTCCAGTGAGAGAGAGACCACAGGGTCCAGAAGGATCCTTACTGTCACTGCTACTGAATGAACCAAACCCAAGCTGCTCAGGACCAAGACCTTATATATAGACGTCATACTGTATATCATACCTTAGTAGTAATGCCAGAAGAGTTCTCTAGAGACAAATTGGCACTTCCATCCCAGTCTTTTCAGTTCTTCCTTCTCTCATTCTTCAATTCACAGAACACTACGTTAGCATTGAGTTTCTGTCGACTTAAAGGAGAAATCCTGAGTTAAAACAATAACAAAGCCCCCTGCCCTCTGATTGGTACAGCAGGGTTCCAGTTCAATTGTGCATCGATGAGGCTCTTTCACAGCAATAATTAAACCTTACTAATCCACCAGGTCTCCAGACACTGGGGGCGCTTAATTGGACCGGTGCGCACACTCACATACATGTGTGTGTGTGCATGTGTGCATGTGTGTATGTGCATGTGTGTGTGTGTGTGTGTGTGTGTATGCACTGGTCACTGTTTCAGTAAAAATCTGAGGGATGGCGTCTGTAACCACTCTCAAAATCATAGGCAAGCTATCGATGCAAGGACTGGCCATCCATGACATCTAGATTATAGTTTTAACCATGTTCTGAGGCAATACTGTGTTTGTTTACATGTACTTTGTTTACAAACAAGCGTATATGTTGTCTTCTGACAGGGTACAACAGTTGAACTAAGCTCATGAGTTATTTATAAGTTATATTACTTAACAATCAAACGGGTACAGTTTATAAGTCCGTAAATGGATGTAGCAACTGCAGACTGCCCCTTTAAAGCTTTGCTTGGCCTCAGGGAATTGAGAACGTTAGACAGGGTTAATCTGTCGTCTTCAATCTTTTGTTTCAGAGGCACTCAGCCTGAAAAGTAAGAAGAGATAATCAAGGTCTATTCACATTAACTTAACATTGATTCATTTCTTTGGTGAGTCACAGGTCCCTGAAATGCTTCTATTTTAAAGACTTGCTTCTGCTTCCTGTGTTTGTTAACAGGGCATTGAAAGCAGCAGCCTGGTCTACAGTATACCAAGATGATGTGAAGTGACAACACTTCCTGTTCCAGACTCTAACCACATATGTTGTTGTGACCACAGAGACTGAAGTTCAAACCTGCATCCACACTTCACAATAGTTCTTTTTCTCAATCGACAGATTCTGTCTGCCTCACACCTCCCTTACCACGAGAGAGGATATTTCTGTCTGGCCTCACACTCCCTTACCGATGATAAGAGATTTTAGAACAGATTCTGTCTGCCTCACACCTCCCTTACCGACTGATAAGAGTTTTAGAACAGATTTCTGTCTGCCTCACACCTCCTTACCGAGTGATCAGTGATTTTAGAACAGATTCTTCTCTGCCTCACACCTCCCTTAAGAGTGATCAGTGATTTTAGAACAGATTCTGTCTGCCTCACACCTCCCTTACAGAGTGATCAGTGATTTTAGAACAGATTCTCTCTGCCTCACATCCCTTACAGAGTGATCAGTGATTTTAGAACGAATTCTCTCTGCTCACACCTCCCTTACAGACTGATCAGTGATTTTAGAACAGATTCTCTCTGCTCTACACTCCCTTTGGGTTTTCCTGTTCTGCACACAGACAGAAATGCAGTGATTTAAATTTGTTTTTCACTGGTTCACACCACACCACACATGCACACGCATGCAGCACGCACACACACAAACACCACACACCATACACACATACACATGCATACATTCACATGCCACACACACATACACACATGCACACATACACATGCATACATGCACACACACATACACACATGCACCACATGCACACACACACATGTATGTGAGTGTGCGCACCGGTCCAATTAAGCGTCCCAGTGTCTGGAGACCTGGTGGATTAGTAAGGTTAAATTATTGCTGAGAAAGAGCCTCATCGATGCACAATTGAACTTTAACCTACGGTATAATCTATGTCCCAAATGGCACCCTATTCCTATATAGTGCACTACTTTAGACCAGAGCCCTATGGCACCCTATTCCTATATAGTGCACTTCCTTAGACCAGGAACATATGGAACCCTATTCCTTATATAGCCCTGCGATATGCAATTTTTCAGGAAGTCAGGAACCAATATACACACGTCAGTTAAGAAAGCTAAGGCTAGCTTTTTCAAACAGAAATGTGCATCCTGACGCACTAATTCCAAAAGGTTTTGGGACCACTGTAAAGTCCATGGAGAATAAGAGCACTCCTCCCAGCTGCCCACTGCACAGAGGAAACACTGTCACCACTGATAAATATACGATAATCGATTATTTCAAAAATCTTTTTTCTATCTGCTGGCATGCTTTCCACCTGGCTACCCTACCGGCCAACAGCTCTGCACCCCATGCAGCAACTTGCCATTGCCCCCCCCCCCCCCCCTCTTCGCCTTCACCCAAATCCAGACAGCTGATGTTCTGAAAGAGCTGCAAAATCTGGACCCCTACAAATCAGCTGGGCTAGACAATCTGGACCTCTTCTTTCTAAAATGATCCGCCGAAATTGTTGCAACCCCAATTAACTAGCCTATTCAACCTCTCTTTCGTATCATCTGAGATACCAAAGATTGGAAAGCTGCCGCGGTCATCCCCTCTTGAAAGGGGAAATACTCTAACTCAACTGTTATAGGACCTATATCCATCCTGCCTCTGCTTTCTAAAATCTTCGAAATCCAAGTTAACAACAGATCACCGACCATTTTGAATCCCACCGGTACCTTCTCCACTATGCAATCGGGTTTTCCGAGCTCGTCATGGGTGCACCTCAGCCACGCTTAAGGTCCTAAAGGATATCATAACGCCATCGTAAAAGACAGTACTGTGAGCCGTCTTCATCGACCTGGCCAAGGCTTTCGACTCTGTCAATCACCACATTCTTATCGCAGAACTCAATAGCCTTGGTTTCTCAAATGACTGCCTCACCTGGTTCACCAAACTACTTCAGATAGAGTTCAAGTGTCAAATCAGAGGGGCCTGTTGTCCAGACCTCTGGCAGTCTCTATGGGGGTGCCACAGGGTTCAATTCTGGGGCCGACTCTTTTCTCTGTATATCATAATGATGTCACTCTTGCTGCTGGTGATTATCTGATCCACCTCTATGCGAGACACACATTCTGTATACTTCTGGCCCTTCTTTGGACACTGTGCTAACAACCTCCAAACGAGCTTCAATGCCATACAACACTCCTTCTGTGGCCTCCAACTGCTCTTAAATGCTAGTAAAACTAAATGCATGCTCTTCAACCGATTGCTGCCACACCCCCCGCAACTAGCATCACTACTCTGGACGGCTCTGACTTAGAATATGTGGAACAACTACAAATACTAGGTGTCAGGTTAGACTGTAAACTTTGCTTCCAGACTCACATTAATCATCTCCAATCAAAAATTAAATCTAGAAATCGGCTTCCTATTTCGCAAAGCTTCACTCATGCTGCCAAACATACCCTCGTAAAACTGACTATCCTACTCGATCCCTGACTTCGGCGATGTCCTTTACAAAATATTCCCTAATAGTTCACACACTTCTACGACCAGAGCCCTATGGCACGCTATTCCCTATATAGTGCACTATTAGACCAGAGCCCTATGGCACCCTATTCCCTATAAATTGCATAGAACCCTATTCCCTACTGTTATAGTGCACTACTTCAGACCAGAGCCCTATGGCACCCTATTCTCTATATAGTGCATCTACTTTAGACCAGAGCCTATGGACGCCCTATTCCTATTATAGTGCATAGAACCCTATTCCCACTGTATATAGTGCACTACTTCAGACCAGAGCCCTATGGCACCCTATTCCTATTATAGTGCCTACTTTAGAACCAGAGCCCTATGGCACCTCTATTCCCTATATAGTGACTACTTTAGACCAGGCCTTCGCACCCTATTCCTATAGGTGCATACTTGGTCAAAAGAAGGGAATAACTAGGGTGCCATTTATGATGAAACCTGTGTGGTACGTGAAGAAGTCTACATAGACAGTCTACATAAGAGTCTCAAAGAGCGTAAATGAGGCTATTCTTCTCTGTTAAAGTTAACTGTATTACTATATATGATGCGCGTGTTTTTCAAATGCCACTGGTATGTTTATTCATAACAGCAGCGGCACCCCAGAAACCCTATTAGACGATCTCCTCAGTGTTGCATTCCTTTTGTAGGATGGAAAAATCACTTCACTTCACTCTTTTGTCCTCCTGTCATCAGGATTTGAGACAATCTGGTTGAGGTTTATTTTTTTTAAGTAACTGAAGCGTCAATCGTGGCTGTTAGTTCAAAGTCAAAGACACCGAGAGAACAAAGGTAAGAACACTTAGAAAAATACATTCAAATATAGCAAGAAAGTCTGAGAGTAGAAAATGTTGATCAACACACACACGTAAATCTTTGAATGTGCTCGAAAATGCAAAATGCAATGCAATATAACACATGTAACAATGTTTTGACTTGTCTCTCTATCGGTTTTTGATATAGTCAAGTGACAAAGCTGAAAAGATCAAGCCCGATACTCTCTCTGTCCGCCTTCATGTGGTTAAAGAGAGTGTTGAGACTGTCTTGTGTAGTTGGTGTGTGTGTGTGTGTGTGTGTGTGTGTGTGTGTGTGTGGGTGGGGGGG
>NW_019945334.1:5148-13086 GCF_002910315.2 Salvelinus sp. IW2-2015
GCCGACTGATAAGAGATTTTAGACAGATTTCTGTCTGCCTCACACCTCCCTTACCGACTGATAAGAGATTTTAGAACAAGATTCTGTCCTGCCTCACACCTCCCTTAACGACTGATAAGAGATTTTAGAACAGATTCTGTCTGCCTCACACCTCCCTTACCGAGTGATAAGAGATTTTAGAACAGATTCTGTCTGCCTCACACCTCCCTTACCGACTGATAAGAGATTTTAGAACAGATTCTGTCTGCCTCACACCTCCCTTACCGGTGATCAGTGATTTTAAGAAACAGATTCTCTCTGCCTCACACCTCCCTTACAGAGTGATCAGTGATTTTAGAACAGATTCTGTCTGCCTCACACCTCCCTTACACGAGTGATCAGTGATTTTAGAACAGATTCTCTCTGCCTCACACCTCCCTTACAGAGTGATCAGTGATTTTAGAACAGATTCTCTCTGCCTCACACCTCCCTTACAGACTGATCAGTGATTTTAGAACAGATTTCTCTCTGCCTCACACCTCCCTTTGGGGTTTTCCTGTTCTGCAACAGACAGAAATGCAGTGATTTAAATGTTTTTCACTGGTTCACACACCACACATGCACACGCATGCACACCACACACACAAACCACACACACAAATACACACATACCACATGCATACATTCACACATGCCACACACATACACATACACAACATGCACACATACCATGCATACATGAACACACACATACACACATGCACACATGCACACACACACATGTATGTGAGTGTGCGCACCGGTCCAATTAAGCGTCCCAGTGTCTGGAGACCTGGTGGATTAGTAAGGTTAAATTATTGCTGAGAAAGAGCCTCATCGATGCACAATTGAACTTTAACCTACGGTATAATCTATGTCCCAAATGGCACCCCTATTCTATATAGTGCACTACTTTAGACCAGGCCTATGGCACCCTATTCCTATATAGTGCACTTCCTTAGACAGGAACATATGGAACCCTATTCCCTATAATAGCCCTGCGATATGCAATTTTTCAGGGAAGTCGAGCACTATACACAGTCAGTTAAGAAAGCTAAGGCTAGCTTTTTCAAACAGAAATGTGCATCCTGACGCACTAATTCCAAAAGGTTTTGGGACACTTGTAAAGTCCATGGAGAATAAGAGCACTCCTCCCAGCTGCCCACTGCACAGAGGAAAACACTGTCACCACTGATAAATATACGATAATCGATTATTTCAAAAATCTTTTTTCTATACTGCTGGCCATGCTTTCACCTGGCTACCCCTACCCCGGCCAACAGCTCTGCACCCCATGCAGCAACTTGCCATTGCCCCCCCCCCCCCCCTCCCTCTTCGCCTTCACCCAAATCCAGACAGCTGATGTTCTGAAAGAGCTGCAAAATCTGGACCCCTACAAATCAGCTGGGCTAGACAATCTGGACCCTTTCTTTCTAAAATGATCCGCCGAAATTGTTGCAACCCCAATTACTAGCCTATCAACCTCTCTTTAGTCCTCTGAGATCCCCAAAAGATTGGAAAGCTGCCGCGGTCATCCCCTCTTGAAAGGGGAAATACTCTAAACTCAAACTGTTATAGACCTATATCCATCCTGCCTGCCTTTCTAAAATCTTCGAAATCCAAGTTAACAAACAGATCACCGACCATTTTGAATCCCACCGTACCTTCTCACACTATGCAATCGGGTTTCCGAGCTCGTCATGGGTGCACCTCAGCCACGCTTAAGGTCCTAAAGATATCATAACCGCCATCGATAAAAGACAGTACTGTGCAGCCGTCTTCATCGACCTGGCCAAGGCTTTCGACTCTGTCAATCACCACATTCTTATCGGCAGACTCAAGTCAGCCTTGGTTTCTCAAATGACTGCCTCACCTGGTTTCACCAAACTACTTCTCAGATAGAGTTCAGTGGTCAAATCAGAGGGGCCTGTTGTCCAGACCTCTGGCAGTCTCTATGGGGGTGCCACAGGGTTCAAATTCTGGGGCCGACTCTTTTCTCTTGTATACATCAATGATGTCACTCTTGCTGCTGGTGATATCTGATCAACCTCTATGCAGACGACACCATTCTGTATAACTTCTGGCCCTTCTTTGGACACTGTGCTAACAACCTCCAAACGAGCTTCAATGCCATACAACACTCCTTCTGTGGCCTCCCAACTGCTCTTAAATGCTAGTAAAACTAAATGCATGCTCTTTAACCGATTGCTGCCCACACACCCCCGCCCAACTAGCATCACTACTCTGGACGGCTCTGACTTAGAATATGTGGACAACTACAAATACCTAGGTGTCAGGTTAGACGGTAAAACTTTGCTTCCAGACTCACATTAATCATCTCCAATCAAAAATTAATCTAGAAATCGGCTTCCTATTTCGCAAAGCCTTCACTCATGCTGCCAAACATACCCTCGTAAAACTGACTATCCTACCGATCCTTGACTTCGGCGATTGTCCTTTACAAAATATTCCCTAATAGTTCACCACTCTCAGACCAAGAGCCCTATGGCACGCTATTCCCTATATAGTGCACTACTTTAGACCAGAGCCCTATGGCACCCTATTCCCTATATATTGCATAGAACCCTATTCCCTACTGTATATAGTGCACTACTTCAGACCAGAGCCCTATGCACCCTATTCCCTATATAGTGCACTACTTTAGACCAGAGCCCTATGACCCCTATTCCCTTATAGTGATAGAACCCTATTCCACTGTATAAGTGCACTACTTCAGACCAGAGCCCTATGGCACCCTATTCCTATTATAGTGACTACTTTAGACCAGAGCCCTATGGCACCCTATTCCCTATATAGTGCACTACTTTAGACCAGGACCTATCGCACCCTATTCCCTAATATAGTGCACTACTTTGGTCAAAAGAAGGGAATAACTAGGGTGCCATTTATGATGAAACCTGTGTGTACGTGAAGAGTCTACATAGACAGTCTACATAAGACAGTCTCAAAGAGCCGTAATGAGGCTATTCATCTCTGTTAAAGTTAACGTATTACCAATATTATGATGCCGTGTTTTTCAAATGCCACCTGGTATGTTTATTCATAACAGCAGCGTAGCACCCAGAAACCCTATTAGACGATCTCCTCAGTGTTGCATTCCTTTTGTAGGATGGAAAAATCACTTCACTTCACTCTTTTGTCCTCCTGTCATCAGGGGATTTGAGACAATCTGGTTGAGGTTTATTTTTTTTAAGTAACTGAAGCGTCCAATCGTGGCTGTTAGTTCAAAGTCAAAGACACCGAGAGAACAAAGGTAAGAACACTTAGAAAATACATTCAAATATAGCAAAAAAGTCTAGACGTAGAAAATGTTGATCAAACACAACCACGTAAAGTCTTTGAATGTGCTCGAAAATGCAAAATGCAATGATATAACACATGTAACAATGTTTGACTTGTCTCTCTATCGGTTTTGTATAGTCAAGTGACAAAGCTGAAAAGATCAAAGCCCGATATCTCTCTCTGTCCGCCTTCATGTGGTTAAAGAGAGTGTGAGACTGTTTGTACCGTTGGTGTGTGTGTGTGTGTGTGTGTGTTGTGTGTGTGTGTGGGTGGTGTGGGGTGTTGTGTGGTGTTGTTGGGATTTTGCCACATGGACAGTGTATCAAAATCCTCTAAGTACCATGCAGCCGTCAGTGGCGCTCCAAAACTCCCCAGAGTTCTAGAGGCAGTGTTATGCTTTGCGTGTTGAGTGTTGTGTAGACTGGTAGAACGAGCAGTTCTCCTTGTGTCTGAAGTGCTTCAGAAGACACCCCGGCTCCCGGCTCAGGAGGATATCTTTTCAAGGCAGCTGGTGGAGGATCCTAACAGTGGAGAGAGATCAGGTGCTCTGGTGGATATAGGAAGAAGAAGAAGAAAAATATTAGGGTTGTATCCCAAATAGCACCCTATTGGCTAAATAGTGCACTACTTTTGACCGAATGTAACACACTATATAGGGAATAGGGTGCAATTTTGAGACACATCCTTAGTCTCTTAACTGCAGTAAGAAAGCAGTGTTTAAATCCACTTGGAGTGGAGCAAAATGATGCTGTTTAGCAAGATGGCTGCGTCGTTTCCTCTGTTTCCTCTGTAACTGAAGGAGGCTTAAAGTCTGTCGGGGTCCTGAAAGACATGAAAGAGCTGTCAGACACCTGTCTGTCAAACTGTCTGTCTGGCTATCTCCTCTGAGCAGAAATCGGGTTCAAATACTGTGCAAATAATTTCACAGTACTTTAGCTGGGCTTGATTCAGCTTGCCTGGGGAAAGGGAACCAATAGAATAGTCACAAAAAGTGCAAACCTGTCCGTCGGGACTGCAGGTAGCCTAGAGGTTACAGCGTTGGGCCAGAGGCTGGAGGGAGGGGCTGCAGAGGCTGCAGGGAGGGGTTGTAGAGGTTGGAGAGGCTGGAGGAGGGTTGTAGAGGCTGGAGGGAGTGGTTGTAGAAGTTGAGGGAGGGACTGTAGAGGCTGGAGAGAGGGGTTGTAGAGGCTGGAGGGTCGGGCTGCAGAGGCTGGAGGAGGGGCTACAGAGGCTGGAGGGAGGGTTAGAGTCAGTAGAGGAGCTATAGAGGTTGGAGGGAGTGGTTGTAGAGGCTGGAGGAGGGGTTGTAGAGGCTGGAGGGAGTGGTTGTAGACCCTGGAGGGAGGGGTTGTAGAGGCTGGAGTGTCGGGCTGCAGAGGTTGGAGGAGGGGCTGTAGAGGCTGGAGGAAGGGTTGTAGAGATTGGTGGGGGGGGGGGGGGTTATCGAGGCTGTAGGGAAGGGTTGCAGAGGTTGGAGGGAGGGGGTGTAGAGATTGGAGGGAGGGTTGCAGAGGTTGGAGGGAGGGGTTGTAGAGGTCGGAGGGAGGAGCTATAGAGGTCGGAGGGAGGGGCTATAGAGGAGAAGGGAGGGGTTGTAGAGGTTGAAGGGAGGGGTTGTAGATGTTGGAGGGAGGGGTTTGTAGAGGTCGGAGGGAGGGGTTATAGAGGCTGTAGGGAGGGGTTATAGAGGCTTAGGGAGGGGTTATAGAGGCGGGGGGTGGGGGGGAGTTTTTCCACATTGACAGGTGTATCAAATCCTCTAAGTACCATGCAGCCGTCAGTGGCGCTCCAAAACTCCCCAGAGTTTCTAGAGGCAGGTGTTAGCTATGCGTGTTGAGTGTTGTGTAGACTGGTAGAACGAGCAGTTCTCCTTGTGTCTGAAGTGCTTCAGAAGACACCCCGGCTCCCGGCTCAGGAGGATATCTTTTCAAGGCAGCTGGTGGAGGATCCTAACAGTGGAGAGAGATCAGGTGCTCTGGTGGATATAGGAAGAAGAAGAAGAAAAATATTAGGGTTGTATCCCAAATAGCACCCTATTGGCTAAATAGTGCACTACTTTTGACCGAATGTAACACACTATATAGGGGAATAGGGTGCAATTTGAGACACATCCTTAGTCTCTTAACTGCAGTAAGAAAGCAGTGTTTAAATCCACTCTGGGAGTGGAGCAAAATGATGCTGTTTAGCAAGATGGCTGCGTCGTTTCCTCTGTTTCCTCTGTAACTGAAGGAGGCTTAAAGTCTGTCCGGGGTCCTGAAAGACATGAAAGAGCTGTCAGACACCTGTCTGTCAAACTGTCTGTCTGGCTATCTCCTCTGAGCAGAAATCGGGTTCAAATACTGTGCAAATAATTTCACAGTACTTTAGCTGGGCTTGATTCAGCTTGCCTGGGGAAAGGGAACCAATAGAATAGTCACAAAAAGTGCAAACCCTGTCCGTCGGGACTGCAGGTAGCCTAGAGGTTACAGCGTTGGGCCAGAGGCTGGAGGGAGGGGCTGCAGAGGCTGCAGGGAGGGGTTGTAGAGGTTGGAGAGGCTGGAGGGAGGGGTTGTAGAGGCTGGAGGGAGTGGTTGTAGAAGTTGGAGGGAGGGACTGTAGAGGCTGGAGAGAGGGGTTGTAGAGGCTGGAGGGTCGGGCTGCAGAGGTTAGGTGAATTTTTAACACCTAGCAGGAATTGGAAAGAACCTGTGAGCATGAAATGCTTGGGCAATAAGGGTTTCCCTGCTCTCAGGAATGAGGGAGGCTAAAGGGCGCCGCTGTGATCTCCTGGGAGAGATGTTACCTTCTGACCATCCGTTGGGCAACAGCTGGAAGATGGACGAAGATAGAAAGGCTGCGTGGGAACCACTCACTCATCAATCATTACAATGTTTTGACACGTTTCGTCTAACTCACAGAGGTGAGAAGGCGATGGTGCTGAACAAGGACTAGGGATGAGATGCTAGTCCTACAGCTTCCTGAGTTGATAAGCTCCAGGGAGGCTCACCACAAAGCATCTGCAAAGACGAACGTCTAACATTTGACTACAGGACATAGCATACTGGTATTGAAGATTAGGTCCTACCAACCAGCACTTGGAAAAGTCATCACTGTATACAAGACCTGTCTAACTGCTTATACGCACGCTCACTTTGACAGCGTATAAGGAATCTGAAGTTGTCAATTTTGAAAATGTGACATATCAACTGCAGTAGTATTATCCAAATCGTTATTTGTTAGTTCCAGTAATTTCTATTATTGGTCTCTAAACTCTCCCTAGCCATGTTTGGAGACCCTAACTCTCCCTAGTCTGTTTGGAGACCCTACACTCTCCTATAGCCCTGTTGTGAGACCCTACTCCTCCTAAGTCCTGTTGGAGACCCTAACTCTCACCAGTCCTGTTGGAGACCCTACACCTTCCCTAGCCGTGGAGACCCTAACTCTCCCTATCCTGTTTGAGACCCTAACTCTCCCTATCCTGTTTGAGAGCTAAACCGTGGTATCTCAGTGCCTCTCCCTAGCCCATT
This sequence comes from Salvelinus sp. IW2-2015, assembly GCF_002910315.2. Taxonomy (NCBI): domain Eukaryota; kingdom Metazoa; phylum Chordata; class Actinopteri; order Salmoniformes; family Salmonidae; genus Salvelinus; species Salvelinus sp. IW2-2015. The sequence continues at coordinate 11,976 of NW_019945334.1, forward strand.
TGGAGACCCTAACTCTCCTAGTCCTGTTGGAGACCCTAACTCTCCTAGTCCTGTTGGAGCCTAACTCTCCCTAAGCCCATGTTGGAGACCCTACTCTCGCTAGTCCCTGTTGAGACCCTAACTCTCCTATCCTGTTTTCCTGGAGACCCTAACTCTTCCATACCAACCTGTTGGAGACCCTAACTCTCCATAGCCCTAACACCCGTCATGTGGAGACCTCTACTCTCCCTAGTCTTTTGGAGACCCTAATCTACTTCCTAGCCTGTTAAGGAGGGTGGGACCATCTCGAGACAAATGGCCCGACAATGGAAGATAGGTCTAGCTGTACAACCACGGTAACTATTTCCCAGCTTGCATTAAAATGCATATGAACCTCTAGGAACGTACAATGGAGGGAGTATCTGACGGTAGTAGATGTTGTGTTTGGCAGGATTAAAACCACAAATACTCCCTCTGGCTTGTATTTCTGCACTCAGGGAAATGTGGATGTATGGAAACTCCACTAAATTGCCTGTCTTACACCAGTCCTAAAAAAACGGAATACTCTAGACTTAGTGTTTGATGGGACAATTCATCAATTCGATAACATAGGAGGGTAAATATGATCTAAAGCCCACATAGGAATCTAATGCCGCATAGAGACATCCGCTCAGAACATCATCTGATCTGTGTGGGCCGGTCAAGTGGCTACATGTTCCTGCCCCATCGGGATGGAAGGTGTTGTTATCCTGGGAAAAACTGACTGACAGCAGCACATACCTGCTCTGAGTTGGGCCGGAACAGTGTCTCTATTGAATTAGTATTTCTCAGATCAATGGCAAGCTAAAAGCAGGCAAGTGGTCTCAAAGATAATGAGAGCTTATTGAGACCATGCTTATGGGCTGGTCTCAGGTTATCTATGATGGAGCATTATAGTAATCTATGTGTAATCAGGATGCAATGCGGAGCTGTGTCAGTAAAGGAATGACAGCTAGGGTACCGTGTAAGGTGTGATAACAATTTGACACACTCCCATGCAGGCCCCTTACTAATTTGACCGTACAGGGTTTTACTCATTGTCCTAGATGTGGCAGAATTTGAAAGGCAGTAGTTTTACCATGACAGTGTTCGA